>NC_083406.1:64706526-65009556 GCF_020745735.1 Hemiscyllium ocellatum | reverse complement strand
CTTTTAGGCAATGAATTCCAAATCCCTACCTCCTAGGTGAAAGGTTTTCTCCTCATCTCTTCTCCATACCTTTTGCCAAATACTTAAAATCTATATCCTGTGGATATTAACTTGCTATGGGAAATATTGATGAGGGCAGACAGTAGATGTGACCTCTCTGGACTTTAGTAAGGCGTTTGACAAGATTCCCCATTGGAGACTGGTTAGCAAGATTAGGTATCACGCAATACAGGGAGAACCAGCCATTTGGATATAGAACTGGCTCAAAGGTAGAAGGTGGTGGTGGAGGGTTGATGTTCAGACTGGAGGCCTGTGACCAGTGGAGTGTCACAAGGATCGGTGCTGGCTCCTCTACTTTTAGCATTTACAGAAATGATTTGGATGTGAACATAAGAGGTACAGTTAGTAAGTTTGCAGATGACACCAAAATTGGAGGCGTAGTGGACAGCGAAGAAGGTTACCTCAGATTACAACAGGATCTTGATCAGATGGGGCAATAGGCTGAGAGGTGGCAGATTTGGAGTTTAATTCAGATAAATGCGGGGTTCTGCATTTTGGGAAAGCAAATCTTAGCAGGACTTATACACTTAATGGTAAGGTCCTTGGGAGTGTTGCTGAACAAAGAGACCTTGGAGTGCAGGTTCATAGCTCCTTGAAAGTGGAGTCGCAGGTAGATAGGGTAGTGAAGAAGGCGTTTGGTATGTTTTCTTTTATTGGTCAGAGTATTGAGTACAGGAGTTGGGAGGTCATGTTGCGGCTGTACAGGACATTGGTTAGGCCACTGTTGGCATATTGTGTGCAATTCTGGTCTCCTTCCTATCGGAAAGATGTTGTGAAACTTGAAAGGGTTCAGAAAAGATTTACAAGGATGGTTGCCAGGGTTGGAGGACTTGAGCTATAGGGAGAGGTTGAACAGGCTCGGGCAGTTTTTTCCTGGAGCATCGGAAGTTGAGGGGTGGCCTTATAGAGGTTGATAAAATCATGAGTGGCATGGATAGGATAAATAGACAAAGTCTTTTCCTTTGGGTGGGGGAGTCCAGAACTAGAGGGCATAGATTTAGGGTGAGAGGGGAAAGATATAACAGAGACCTAGGGGCAACCTTTTCAGACAGAAGGTGGTATGTGTATGGAATGAGCTGCCAGAGGATGTGGTGGTGGCTAGTATAATTGCAACATTTAAAAGGCACCTGGATGGGTATATGATCAAGAGGGATTTGGAGGGATATGGGCCAGTTGCTGGCTGGTGGTACTAGATTGAGTTGGGATATCTGGTCAGCATGGACGAGTTGGACTGGAGATCTGTTTCTGTGTTATACATCTCTGACTGTGAGTGCAGATATCTCAGCGCATTATGGGATTAGAAGTGATTAAGGCAATAAATTGTAATTAAGAAATAGAATGAAAATCACTGATCAATCACTTAGGGGTCCAGAGGAAGTGGTGTGACAACAGGATGAGAAAACATTGAAAGTGATTCTCTGGTTATGACTGAATAGGTAAGAATGGAATCACATCAGAACTATCCTGTGCAGCTGGATGTTAGTGAAAAGAATTGGAGGAGGACTGTGTGATCAACTAGAGTCAACCATGTCAAGGAGGGAAAGTTTACCTTTGTCACAGTTAGATAGGATATCATTTGTAATCTTGACAAGAGCCATTTTGGTATTGTGGGAGGCATGGAAAGCTAGTAAGAGGGATTCAGAAATTATGTTCCAGGAAAGACAAGAATGATTTAGGAGGTGGTAACCGATTCAAGCATTTGGACAGGGCAGCAAGATTGGAGATGAGATGATAATTTTCAAGGACAAGGGTTAAGGGGTTGAATTTTAGGAGAAGGTGATGATGGCAGATACAAGACAGTGAGGAACAAGACCCGAACAGAGGGTGCGGTTAATAGTAACAGCTGATGTTGGGTTGAGGACTTGAATTTGGGTGGTGAGTAGTTTGTTAGGAACTGATTCAAGGGAAAAGAAGATGTGTCTTGTCAGCAACATGAGAGAAAATGTGGTGAGATAAGTTCGAAACTGCAGAAAGATATGAGTTTAGGACGAAGGTCAAGAGATGTATGAAAAGATATTTGGCCAGACGGGCCAGTGAAAGGAAAGAACGGCAGGGGCTACTGATCAGATGGCTTCGATCTTCGTCCCACAACTTTATTGTTGGAGGTGAGAGAGGAAGCAACACGGGAGAAGGATTTAACAAGAGTTAAGGAAAAGGTTCTGGGGTTATCCTTGTATTCTTGGAGCAGACAGCAGTTTTAGTGGTTGAAAGATAATATTGTTTTAAGTGGTCCAGGCAGAATGTGACAATAAATATCTAACCAGCTGTGCATCATATCCTTTTAAATCTACCTCCTTTGTACTTAAGAGATAGAGATGGAGATAAGAGCTGTACCAGGAGAATAGCCAGGGTGAGAGAGATTAATCGCTTTGTTTAGAATTATGATATTAAAGGTGAAAGTGAAGGTGCAGGTGGGTAAATCAGCAGCTGAAGAAACATTAAAGGAAAATAAAGCGTAGGTAGGGTTTGTGATAGTGTAGTTACAGAATACAAAGTTCCTACAGTGTGGAAACATGCCCTTCGGCCCAACAAGTCAACACCGACCCTCCGAAGAGTAACCCACCCAGATCTGTTCCTCTACTACTCTATGTTTACCCCAGATTAATGTACCTAACCTACACATCCCTGAAAACTATGGGCAATTTAGCATGACCAATTCACATAATCTGTATATCTTTGGATTCAGGGAGGAAACTGGAGCACCTGAAGGAAACCTAACCCAATTGTAACTTAATGTGAGAATATCTTTTTCACAGGAAGGACATAGAAGGAGGCAACAATGGGGCATGGAAAGAGGATGTGGATGGGAACCTATGCAGGAAGTGATCAGAGATGGATTTGTCTGTGACTGGTATGATGGGAAAATTAAGTACATGGCATATGGCAAGATTAAGAGAATGGCTGTGAATAGGAGTTGGGCAGTTTACATGAAGGGAGGGAATTCAGGAAGATAAGAGACAATAAGGTAAGTGAGCTTCGAGAAAAGCAAACAGAATGAGTTGAGACAGAGGTTGAAATCACTAAGGATGAAAAGACATTCAGTGTGCAGGATGGAGGAGTGAACAACATCTCAAATATATAAAAGTATCCCTACTTTTACCTTAGTTAATAAACTAACCAATAAAATGCACGGAGACTGTTTATCTAAAGACTGAAAAATAAAAATTGATTTTTCAGTCTTTTGTCAGATAGCCTTATGATCTTATGATATGTAAGCTGGTCTTGAGATTGGTCTGCCTTGTGCCCCTTTTACATTTATAAAGTTGGTGTAATGACTTCTAATTTCTGTGTCGATTTGCAATTTTCATTTGCAGGAACTGATAAATACAACTGATATTTTGTTAATTTGCCTTTGATACTTAAATAAGGCAGTTTGTTGTAATTTGTATGCATAGTTGTCTATTTAACACAACATTTTATGTGTATTTAGAGCAAGCTTTTTTCCAATTCAGCTGAGTTGTTAGTGCAAGTTACCATAAGAATTTCTCTGTATCAAAGCAACAACTGCAATATATTTACTTCTGCCAAGTGTAAAAAAAAACTTGATTCACTATGTTTATAAAAAATAATTAATTCTTGTCTGCCAAAGGTTCATGCAAAAATTCTGTTCTAAGGAATGAAGATAACACACCAACATTCAGCTCAGATAAAACTGACACACAATTTTGCTCACTGATGACACTTCAACTAATTGATACAGACAATGATTTAATGTTAAAAAAAAGCTTTGATAATATAATTAAAAATAATACAATTAAAGATAATACAATTAAATGTTAATAATGATCAAGTATATTAGATAACACAGTCTGTAGTGTGTTGGGGCACAAGCATACTTAGTGATTGAAAAAATTGAATATTTTCAATGTGTTAATTCTTTTTGGCACACTCCAAGGTATACACCACCAAATTTTGACTGAAGTACTATGCAGTTTGACAGGGATCCAATCTACCCTGATAGTTACATCAGTATATTTTTTCAAACTTTTACTGTTGTAAAATAATTTTTAAGTTGCAGTTGATATAGTCGTTTACTCTGAAATGCTACAGTTCATGATCACTGCAAGGTGAAAATCCAAGAATTAAGTTTCTGACCTGCTCCTTTCAAACAGACACAGACTACCACTTCACTCCCTTTTTTATCGATTAGGACTGAACTCAGCAATTTCCTGCCAGTAATTCTGATCGTACCACATTCAGAAATGTATAATGAACCTGAAACCAAACAATTCCATCACAGAGCTGAAGATTTGGTGAAAGTCAAACTGCAGCCTTTGACATCAAGGAGCCCTAACAAAGCTTGAATTAATGGAAATCATGGGGCAAACTGAAGCCACCTGTGTTCAAATTCATCCAGGCCTAGGTTGACAAGTGGCAAGTAACATTCATGTCACACACGTGCCAGACAATGACCATCTCCAATAAGAGACAACCTAATCATCTTCCTTTGACATTCAATAGCGTTACCATTCCTGAATCCCCTACTGTCAGATTTACATGTATTTAATATTGTCACTTGCACCTAGCTACAGTAAAAAATGGACAAAGTCGCCACATTCAGCGCCATCTTGGATTACAGAATAAATTACTGAACAAATTGCATAAATAGTAAAATACAGAATTAGTTAATATTAATTGATACTTGTAAAATTGAAACAGCTTCAAAAGTCAATCTTTCCCACTGCATAGACTTCACGCTCTTTGCTCCTCCAGTCTCTGCCATCCAACACTAATCTTGGGCTCCTCACAAGGTGCTCCTTTTCTGTCACCAACAGCACCGTTGCATCCAAGTCCGCCAGCTAGTAGCTGGAGAAGGTCACATTGCACGGGCTCCATATTCCTCTGTTGCAATTGATGGGTCTTGGCTCTGATTTGATCACTGGATCCTGGCTTGTCTTCCAGTGTCACCACCCAAGACAGAGCGAGGATGAAGATATGGGGGCTCCGGCCTCCTGCAGGAGGATATCAGGAGGCAGACCCAGGGCAGCCAAAACAAAATAAATGTCACCGAGCTGGAAAGACAACAATGAAGTCATGTGGATGTAGCAGAAGCTGCCACATGAGCCATGAATGGCCAAGCCTCACGCTAAGGAGCCAAACGCTGCCAACCCCATTGCCACCATCTTGGAAACTTAATGGATCTTGCTGCATATATATAGTAATATAAATATAATAACTGCAAAAGCATGTCAAAATCCAGGATACGGCAATGTGTTACTCACCTCCTTACTCCCCAAAGCCTGCCCATTATCTTCAAGGCACAGTACAGGAGTATGATGCCCCACTTGCATGGACTGTTCCAAAAACACTCAAGAAGCTTGTCACCATCTTGGTAAAACAGCTGGCTTGTTTTGCTCCACATCCATGTTCAATCATTCTACTATCAATGCTCCCTAGCAGCAGTCTCCATTGTCTACAATACGCACTGCAAAAATTGGCCAGGATCCTTGTACAACACCTTCCAAACCCTTCACTGTTGGCAGGTTAACATCCTGAAATTACCTCCCTAGGGGCATTGTGGGTATGCTTACAGCATGTGACTGTAATATACAAGAAGGTGGCTCAGTACTACTCTCTGAAGAGCAATTAGGGACAAGCAATAAATTCTGGGGCCAATCAGTAATGCGTACATCCCATGAATGAATAAGAAAAGAAGCCAGAGAGTTTGAAAGTGCCTACGATGTTATAAGTATGGCGGTAAGCATGGGGTTAGAGTGGCAGTTGGTTAAAGGGATTGGGTGCCAAGTAAGTTTGGTGTTAGGTGGATGGGATGTTGCGAAAGAAGGGTGCTGTTGGTCTGGCAAAGAAAATAGTTATTGGTTTGGCAAGGGAATTTGAGTCGATTTATGAGGTGGGGCAAGGGTGTGTTAGTTCTGGCAGGGAGAGACACGGCTGATGGGAGTGATGGTGGGGTATTGAGACTGATGAGAAGAGGTGAAGCATGTTCAGTCTGGCTAGGGTTTGATGTATTGAATCCAGTCGGCTGGAGTAGAGGTTGTAATGGTAAGTTTTTGCGGGATGGGACGGGGTTTGGGGTGTTATTAAGGTTGGGGGTGGTGTGGAATACCAGGTCTGACAGGGAGAGATGTGGGGGCTTGGGTGATGGCAAGGGTGGGAGTGTCAGGTCCAGTGAGGGTCAGTATTCAACAGGAGGTTATGGGCTAGTGAAGAAGGGGGTTACTGGGTCTGGTACAGCGGGGAGGCATATTGCACATGAACAGACATAGAGGCTGTAATCTTGTAAATTGTGAGACAAAGATTTATACCAAGATTATACTTTATGTTTGAATATGGCAGGGAAATAGAATATTCTCTAGATGTGGTCTTCAATTTCCAGCACAAAGAGTGGCTTGGTAGCAACACTATCGACCAAGATGTCTGAGTCATAAAGGACATAGCTGCTAGACTTAGTCTTTAGAAGGGAACAAATAAATGGGACAAAACTTTCTGTCATCCTCTTCAATCCAATCTGTCACAGACGCATCTGTCCAGGACAGTATTGGTCGGAGTGAGTAGTACACATTCCTTGAGGGGATGAATTCTTGCTTCACATTGAGGAAACCCACAATAGGCAGTGTGGCACCATTACCATGCAAAATGGGATGGATGCTTTAAAAGACTCAAGACTGAGTATAAATGAGGCAATGTGAGCCATCAGCAGTAATTGAACTATATTCAAGCAATACCTGCAACCTCATGGCAGGGCATATCCCCTATGCTATCATTACCAGCAAGCCATAGTACCACATGCAGCTAAGATAGACAGCTAAGTGATCCCACAATCAATGGGTCAGATCTCAGCTCTACAGTCATGTGAAATTCAGTCATGAATGATGTGAATAATTAAACCTTTAACAGAAGGAGCAAGCTCCACAAATATCCAAATCCTTAATGTTAGGAGAGTCCAATGCATCAAAAAATAAGATTAAAGTATTTGCAACTGTCTTCAGCCAGAATTGCTGACTTGCTGATCCATCTCCATCTCCCCTGAAGCTGCCAGGGTGCTGCCAAGTCAAATCATCTCCATGACAGTGACAAACTACTGAAGGCAGTGGATAATGAAAAGGCTATAGGCACTACAGTGTTCTAGTAATAGTACTGAAGATTTGTGCTATGGAAGTAGCAATATTTTTGAGCCAAGCTGTTGCATTACAAAATTAACACTGACAACTTGAGATGCTCTGCTGTGTTGGACAAAAAGCTGCAAAATCGCCCAGGTACATTGTGTCCACAAAAAGCAGAACAAATCCAATCCAGTCAATTCCCACCTCACCTATCCATCCTTGATCAACAGCAAATTGATGAAACAGGACATCAACATTGCTATCAAGCAGCACTTCTTCAGTAATAATCTGCTCCTTAATGCTCAGTTTAAGTGTTGCCAGGGCACTCTTGTAACAGTCTTCATCAAATATTGACAAAAGAGTCAAACTCCAAAAGTGAGAGTGATTACCCTTGACACCAGGGATATGTAAGAGGTCCAATGATCTTCAGCTGGTCTAAGAGTCCAATGATATCTATTGTCAGAAAAACCCATCTGGATCACTCATGATCCTGAGGGAAGGAATTTGCAGACTTTACCTGTTCTGGACAACATGTGACTCCACATGGTTGACTCTTAACTGCCCCTGACCAATAAGTGCTGATCCAGCCAGCAACATCCACATCTTTTGAACTAATACGCTAAAACAATGGAAGCATTCTCATCACATTGTTCAAACTCTCCCCAATGATTCACTGATTTCAAGTGCTCCCGAAATAAAATCAACTAACAGCTCATGTTTGTTGCATTTACAGTTCAGTTGGTATTATTCCATTCAAAATGCCCATGAATTAAATTTAATTTCCAAGGATTTCCATGAGCACACATTAACAAGAATTTAACATTCATGAAACCAACAGATTTTGCTTTAGAAATTCCAGGATTAATAAAAGATAGCTTGTCAGATGGAAAAGCCTAAACAGTAAACTGACCTTCACACTATTATACAAGGAGGGAGGAAAAAAGGCATTATAGGATGTTTGTGCATCTGTGCACACATGTGACTCTGCTGATACTCACATTTAAACAAATATCACTTCAATGGACCATTTAACACTGTTCTCAATGTAGGAGAATCCTACAGGTATCGTCAAGAAATGTTGTTTCAATAGTAAAAACTAAGTATTAACTGTTATGATGGTTATCAATTGAAGTTCTCACTAGTTAATGTCAAAATGCTTCATCACCTGCCAAAATGAAACTTCTTTTTATACACCATATGCTATGAATAACCACAACATGGATATTGAACTATCAATGAATAATTTGTCCCAAATACTTCATAGAATAAGGATGGATAACAAATGAAGTAATAAACATTGTTATTTTTAAGAGGACAGTGCATAAAGGGATAGAAGTCTTAGGAGCTGGGGTTCCAGTGAATGTTTTATCATCTATGGTCTAGTGATGGGAAAGCTCTGCTATTGCAAGTCAAACAAATGAGGCATTTTTGAAAAAAATAAAGTGCGAGAGAAGACTGCAGAGTTGAGAATGAGCAAACATGAGTGCTTTATAATTAAGAGCAAGCATCTTAAATTTAATGTGCTAGGGGATACAGGTCAATGAGAATGAGGTGATTGGAAAACAGCACAGAGCAAAAGTAAATGCAGACACTGGAGTCTTAGCCTAAAGTTTGAAGCAGTCTGCTGCATATCCACATTCAAGCATGTCCTGATCCATTAATTATGAATTGCATTCTAAATACAGTGAATAGAAAGGAAGTAGAAACTTGAAGGAAAATTCCATGTTAATCCTATTTCTTGACTTATATATAAATGCTAATAAATTCTAATAAATTAATCCTAATAAAATATGCATAGTCAAAAGCTGAAGATAAGTCAGAACACAATGATAACAGAATTGCAAGTTATGTTTGAACTTAATAAATTATCTCAGATGTTTTCATCTGAACTCTTAGTGAAAATCCACTGAATGATGTCTACAATTACTACAGAACTTGACTGATGATTGGAGAATTCACAGAACATTACAATTCTACTCTACATTGTAGTCAGTGTAGAGCAATTTCTTGTTCTCCACACAATGTAAAGAAAAATGAAACCTCTACTATCACTATCTATATTTCCAGGTGACACAAATGTACATAGGTATGTGTTGCTACAACAACCATTTTGTGGGTTGAGTGGGTTGGGGCTGGGGATATCTCGGAGGGAAGCCAAAGAGTTAGCTTAGTTGTTAAATACTGGTGGATCATCTTTAAGCCTCAGCCAAGTGTTGCAGACTGGTGCTTTCCAAAGTCCAAGATTATGTGCTGAGGGAGACAATAAAGCTTGGGGCAGCTGCTGCTAAGGTGCAGCAGGAAAAGACCACGATTTAAGATCTTTCTGCTGAAGTTAAATGAGGGTCTGTTCTGCTATTGGACACTGTCCTGGTGCCTCAAGTAAGAAATGTTTTTGGTTTGTTGTTAGCTAGAGTCAAATTCCAATGTTTATTTGTTTCCTTACATTTTACTGCACAGAATCAAACTGCTTTAGTGGCTTTGTATGTATATGATACCTTATGAATAAAGTATATTTTTGAAATTAAAAAAAAAACTTTGACCCAGGACTATGGGGTTCAAACTCCTTCCTGGCTGGAGTGGATTTGGAAGCAATAGTCTTGCCCCACCTCTCTTAGATATTGTGGCACTGTGGACTGAACTTTGCTTCAGGCAGAGAACAGAAATCAAATCTGGGAAGACATCATTGAATTATTGTTTTAGGAACTTGTAAACTTTTAAAAATTACTAAACCCTTATAACTTGGGAGAATTTCTGTACAATACAAGTGCTGTTGTGGTTCTGTTCACCAAGCTGGGAGTTTTTGTTGCAAACGTTTCGTCCCCTTTCTAGGTGACATCCTCAGTGCTTACGAGTGCTACCCAGTGACCCTCTGCTTACACCCTTCCCTCACATTCATAATTTCCAACATAGCAGAGCATCTCAAGTTGAGACAATTCAGAACTCTGCCAATATCACTCAAACTAGAAAGGTTACTGGAATAATACCAAGAACTCTGTTTCATGCTTTTCCTACCATATGTTGTGAAAACTCAATACTGCCCAGCTTCTGCTGAAATCAGGGATTTGCCACACTCCGAACTATAGGCAACAACTGGGTGATTTATTCATCTGTAGGTATGAGGATTCCTTTAGAGCCCAGTGAAATAAAGTATATTTGGTTGTGAGAATTTCATTTTGTGACTCAGCTCTGAACTTCCCTCATAAGGCTCAAAGTATTAAACTGGTGCTCAAAGTTCCCTTTCCAGATCAAATTCCATTCTCACTGATGACATTAGTTTTTAGTTCCTAACAACAATAGTAAAAAGGTGGAAGTAGAAAAATATTTCTGCAACGTGTTGAGGAGAATCTTTGATTGGTACATTTTGAGATAATATGAAAAAGATGTTATTTGATCTAATTGCATGGAAAGAGGTGACCAAGTGGATTAGATATCAGCAACGCATCATTAGGTTCAGATTATTTATTTATTTGTTGTGGGACATAGGCAATGTGGCAAACCAACATCAACTTGCTGTTGACTAGTTTCTCTTGAGTAGCTGACGGTGAACTGCTTTCTTCAACTTCTATAATCTGTGTGTTGTAGATAGACCCACAATACCATTAGGGAGGGAATTCCAGAATTTTGACCTAGCAATAATGAAGGAATGATGAAATATTTTCAAGACAGAAAGATAACCCTCAGATTACAACAGGATCTTGACCAGATGGGCCAATGGGCTAAGAAGTGGCAGATTTGGAGTTTAATTCAGATAAATGTGAGGTGCTGCATTTTGGGAAAGCAAATCTTAGCAGGACTTAAACCTTAATGGTAAGTCCTAGGGAGTGTTGCTGAACAAAGAGACCTTGGAGTGCAGGTTCATAGCTCCTTGAAAGTGGAGTCACAGGTAGATAGGATAGTGAAGAAGGCATTTGGTGTGCTTTCCTTTATTGGTCAGAGTATTGAATACAGGAGTTGGGAGGTCATGTTGCAGCTGTACAGGACATTGGTTAGGCCACTGTTGGAATATTGTGTGCAATTCTGGTCTCCTTCCTAACAGAAAGATGTTGTGAAACTTGAAAGGGTTCAGAAAAAACTTACAAGGATGTTGTCAGGGTTGGAGGATCTGAGCTAAAGAGAGAGGCTGAACAGGCTGGTGCTGTTTTCCCTGGAGCATCAGAGGCTGAGGGGTGACTTTATAGAGGTTTACAAAATTATGAGGGGCATGGATAGGATAAATAGACAAAGTCTTTTCCCTGGGGTCGGGGAGTCCTGAACTAGAGGGCATATGTTTAGGGTGAGAGGGGAAAGATATAAAAAAGACCTAAGAGACAACTTTTTCAAGCAGAGGGTGGTACGTGTATGGAATGAGCTGCCAGAGGATGTGGTGGAGGCTGGTACAATCGCAACATTGAAGAAGCAATTGGATGGGTATATGAATAGGAAGGGTTTGGAGGGATATGGGCCGGATGCTGGTAGGTGGGACTAATTTGGATTGGGATATCTGGTCGGCATGGATGGGTTGGACCAAAGGGTCTGTTTCCATGCTGTACATCTCTATGACTCTATGAATGGCTTGGAAGGGAACATGCAGGTGGTGGCATTTCCATGTGTCTGCTCTCCTTATCCTTCTTGATAGAAGTACTCATAGGTTTGGAAGGGTCTTTGATGAATTTCTGAAATGCATCTTATAGATAATTCATATTGCTGCCACTAAGCGTCAGTAGTGGAGGGAATGGATGCTTGTGGAAATGGTGTCAATTAAGTGGCTGTTTTGGCTTGGATGGTATTAAGCTTTTAGAATTTAGTTGATGCTGCACCCAACCAGACAAGTGGGGAGTATTCCATCACACTTTTGATCTGAGCCTTGAAGATGGTGGACAGGCTTTGGAAGCCACCAGAAGAGCAACCAGAAATGGACAATAAATTTTGGCCCAGCCAGTGATGTCCGTATCCTATAAATGCATAAGAAGAAATAATCCTGCTTATAATAATGCATTCATCAAAAGGGTTTGTCTTATGTCTCACCACAGAGTGCATGAACTCCAGATCTTATTTTGTTGCAATCAAGGGCTTTCTGGCATAGAAATAACATGCACTAAAAGAATGAATTTAAACATTCATATTTCAGAATGTTTAATTGACAGCTGCTTGCCTTATAGAGAACAATACAATTTGAACTCAAGAAACTGTGTTTTCTTCTTGATGCACTGCAAACTGTAATTGCCAATTATCTCCTCCCGCCCCACCCATACCCAAACTGCCTAAGTTGCACCAAATCAAGTCACAAAATATTTCTTAATATGCTGTTGGAAATGCCATTATACCTTTAAAACCATAGCACATAAAGCAGGAATTCCCTGACTAACAATATTGTTAGATTATCTCGATCATATAAAGTGCCACGTCAGAGAAAAATCTTCTCAAAAGCACGTTAAATTAAAAATAATCACTTGCTTTAAAGTCATGTGAATTTTTAAAGATTTTTTTTCTCAGGTTTTCATCAAGTCAATTATACTGATACATTAGGAACTTCCAGCCTATCACCTAAGTTTCACAGATAAGTTGTGGTTTATCCTGTGCTTTAAGCCAATTCTGATACCTGGCTGTTGCAATACAGATTTTGAGTGAGATGTAATTTTCTGCACACACAGATAAAGGAGCCAGGTATTGTATAAGTACATTTCTTTCACTCCTTATGTACTGTAAGATTCACTTTTTCATGTGTGTTCTTTGCAGATGATCAGAACATATCTAGTGTCTCATCTACGACCTCTTTTTCTACATGCTTCCAATCTAATATCTTCTCATCTACTGATGTCAAAGTCATATCATCAGTTGCCTCATTATTTACATTTATCTCATTACAAGACAAATTAAGCAAACATTTGCAGTCAAACAAATCCTGACAGCATAGCTAGATCAACAACTGCTAAGTCAGGGCCCAAACTTTAATTCAATAACAAAATCTATATATGAAAAAGAAACATAAATACATCAGCATTATACTCATTAGTGTTTTGTTTTTGTTTTTTTCCTTAGATAAATTCCTATTGAGTAAATGGGTATGAAGAATTCTAATCTGTGTTTTCTAATAAGTGATGTCTCTGGAGGCAAGAGTTTAAGTTGATGGTAAACGTGCATAAAAGAGCACTAACTAGATTTATGACTTTCAATAATGATACCAAAACTTGGTTTCTTATAAACATACACTTAGGAAGTTATGGGATTATAACACTGTAGAACAACATAGTAAAATGATGAAATTCACTGCAGAGAATCGTGAGGTGATGCATCTTGGTAGGAAAAACATGGACAAACAATGTTATTTCAGGTGTACAATAGTAAAGGGGATTCAGGAGCAGAAGGACCTGAGTGTATATGTGCACAGATTGTCAAAAGTGTCAGAACAAGTTTAGACAGCAGTTAATAAAGCAGACAGTACCCTGGGCTTTATTAATAGAGGCAAGGAAGTGACACTTGTTAGGCCTCAGATGGAGTACTGTGTACAGTTCTGGGTGCCGCACCATAAGAAGGATATGAACACATTGGAGAGAGTGCAGAAGAAATGATTCCAGGGATGAAAGGCTTGGGTTTTGAGGATAGATTGGAGATAGAAGAAGGCTGAGAGCAGATTTGACAGAAGCTTTCAAAATCATAAGGGGAATTGATAGAGTAGGTACTGGGGAGCTGTACCTACTCTTAAAAAGGATCAAAAACAAAAGGGTACAAATTGAAAGCAATTTGTGGATATATACAAAAGGTGAAAAATCTTTTCCCACAATGACTTGTTTGGGTTTGGAATGCAGTGGCTGGAAATATGGTAGAGGTAAGTTCAATTAAGACATTCAAGAGGGCATTAGATTATTATTGAAATAGAAACAGTGCATAAAGGTATGGGGGAAAGACAAGAAAATGACAGTAAAAGTGCCCATGACTCTTTTGGAGAGCCAAAGAAGACATCCTGCATTATAACACTTCTGTGACTCTCAGCTTTCTGTGATCTGACATCTAACTAACTGAAAACAGAACAATATCTATTATGAATATCCACAGATAAGTTATCTTGCAGTTAGTGATACTTTCAACCAAGAGGAGCCAAATTTATTTTACAGAATAAATAATAAACAGAACAGGGAAACAAAATATATTTCCACGCTCATATCTTTCATACATTTCAATAGAAATGTAATGAAAACCATAAATAATCTGAACATTCATAACTTGATTTTTCTCCAGCGTAGGTAATTAAAAATTCTCATCTTAATCCTAACTGATAGCTGTTAAAAGAGATGACTTCAAGAAGACACAGCATGTTACAGAACGTATATAAATACTCAACTATGTCAAGTTGAAAATGGCACTTTTAAAAGGAAGAAATACAAGTAGATTTATTCCCGCTCCACGGAATGTAGATATATACTTAATTTAAATTGATATACACTTAGAAAGAAAATTTTTACAGGGCTATAGTGAAAAGACAGGGAAGTCAGAATAATTGGATCACTCTTTCACAGGCACAATAGGTGAAATAAATTACCCTCTTCTGTACTGTATACTTCTCTGATGCAGTGAAATGAAAAAAAAATAGCATACATGCGCCCACATGCACTTGTAAGCAGAAGCAAAGTAAACAGCATTATAATGAACAAACACACAATCACATGACAGGTTTAAAAATGATTTACACCGCTTTCATCAATTTGATTGTTCAACTATTACTATTCAACCCTGTCATGGTTTTTATTTTAGAAATATAATTTCAAGATGACTTAATTTTTTTTTGGAAGAGATCTGTTTATTTGAGTTACTACCTGCTCCTTCATTTGGTCAAATACATATTAATTTACAATAGGTGAAAGGCAAAAGAAATATCAGGAATATATAATTCCTATAGAACGAAATGCAACAAAACCTGCACATCTATTCAGGTGATGCAATCTCGATATCAACATTTCCAATATACCTTTCTTTGGACCCAACTGAGTTTCCTCACACTTTGGTTGAGAGGGTTGTCAGCTATACCCATTTCATTTCCCACTCTTTCACTCCGACCTCTCCCCTTCTTTCCAGAATCAGGATCAGACTCCCCTTGAGCTCACCTTCCACCCATCAACCTTCAAGGATCACATAGTGCCACTTCAACCCCTTCCAATGTGATATCACCAGCAAACATATCCTTCTTGCCCCTTTCAATACTAAGCATACTCTATAACACCATGATCACTGCTCAATCACCTCAGCAACTTCTCTCCTTCCCAGAAGATGCATTTATGCAAATCAGGAAGATACAGGTAACTCCTGCTTTTCAAAAGTTCACTTCACGCCACTTCACTTTCACGAAAAACCTACATTAGTACCTGTCTTAATCAATCCAAAGTGGATTTTCACTTTTATGAAAAAAGACAAAACTTTTCCCATATAAATTAATGCTTCTTCACTTATGCCATTTCAGTTTACAAAAGATTTCAAAGGAACGCTCTACTTTCATCGCTTTCCCATCCAAGGCACCAAATGGTCAACAGCAACTTACTCTTACTTCTTTCAATTTATCATATTGTATTCACTGCCCACAATCTGATGTCCTGTCCATGATAAAAGTTGACTGTAGATTGGATAAATGCTTTGTAAAACACCTCCATTCAGTTCCCATCCAACTTTGTTCATCTCTCATTTTAATACTGCACCTCGTGCCACTCTGATCTGTCTATACACAGCCTCCTGCAGTGATTGAATGAAGCTCAACATAATCTCTAGGAATGCTACCTTATCTTTCCGTTTGATATATCACAGCCTTATTAGATCAGCACTGAGTTGAATATTTTTGAATCATAGGCTCTCTCCTCATTTGATTCCCTTCAGTTTCTTATTTTGGATTATTTTGTCTTCAGATGAAGTTATTCATGGTTCTGTCAATGACATTTCCTTTTAAGTTATCTATTGATTCTTATTTTGTCGCTATCTGCTTTTGTCTTGGACCATGTAATCTTTTCTTCCTTCTATCCTACCTCAAACCTTCTATTTTGTTCTCCTCCCTTTCTTCCTTCTTGCCTCTGTACTTGCTTCAAACCAATTATATTACAAACCTGAAATGTTTGTGATCTTCCTTTCTCCATCAATGCTGCCAAATCTGCTAAATAAATTCAACATATTCCTTTATTCTCAATAAGCCTTCCAAGTTGTCATTTGCTGGTACAAAATTGAGTATTGCTGAAAAAAAGACATTTTGTCAAAGCTTTTCAACACCCTTTTTTTTTCTGTTCCCCCAGTATAAGTCACTGGGCAATGTTAAGGGTCAACTTCATTTATGTATTAAAAAAACAACAGACAAGTTTGAGCAAAATGCAGTGCCATACTTTCTTTGAATAATAGTCCTTGTTTTAAATTGACTTTTATTTAAATGGAAAGATAGCAACCTGTAAATGTCATTCAGCAACTTGGAAGCTCTATTCTACAATGAAGTCCTTGCAAACTCTTGCAGAAATGCCTCATACGATATACCATGAGTTGTAAGCATGTTATATAAGATGGAGCATTCATCATACGGCAAATTTAATTAAACAGATGTTGAGTGAGAAACAATGGAGTAAAAAGAGTATATGTTTTTGCAGATGGTATTGGAATGATTCCTTTTGGAGCTCATCCATAGCCTTAACGTTCGCAATTATTTTAAATCCAATCTTCAGCGATGATTCAGATAAGGCCTCAGTTGAGTAAGTTCAGGAGTCAGTGAGCTGAAATGATTATCACATGCTAAGAGAAAAATTACACAAAATATTTAGATTAGAGCAAAGAATATGTTGATAATTTGTAAGAATGTCAGTTCAAGTATCAGAGAAGATAAAAAAAATACTCAGAGGGAAGATGCCTCCAAGACAAAGCAGAAATTGTTTCGACAGATTAGAGAACACCAATGGCCTAGAAGGAGGGAATGAATCCTGTGCTGGAACAAATATCTGTGGTGCAACAAAATGTAGGTCCCAAGCTTCATTTACAGGAAAAGAGATGAGCTTCAGATGCAGCTAGAGGTGCTACTCAATGAAAGCTGTTGTCAGAAGAAACCACAAAACGCAATGCAAGGCAAAGTCTCATTTCTACTGCACTGAGCTTTCCACATAGCTTGCAACCCATAAGACTTTGCTGACACTGGCTCCAGTTTTTGCATAGCTTCTGAACATTGCAATTTTATTATGCCAGCTGTTTCTTTGCATCTGTTTCAAAGTGACTCCTTCTGGTAGCATGAAAATAGGATCTGGATTCTAATACCCAATGGGTAGTTGCACACTTGCTCTACTCACTCTCAACCATCCAGCAAAGCTGACATGATGCTGAAGTTGAGTATTGATAATCTTTCAAATGGTGAGCAGTATACTCATAAAGAGTGGTCATTTACATTTTTCACTGTTCCAAAATTCAGATAAGGAGGCTGAAATATTATTGTTATGTTTATATGTCATGTGCAAACTGACATGAAAATTTAAGTTCCTTATTGTTTTAAGCTATGCTCTCAAATGACCAAGTTGCTGTTTCTGTGAAGGTTCCAAATGATGGATTTTACAGAAACAAAATAGTTTGCTTTTAGGATTATATTTGAATTAGATTTTCAGATCAAAGTATAATCACTGATAAGTCAAAATGATAGCTATCAGGGTGACAATAAGACATTAAATCTGAAGAGCCTAACAAATATACAGGCATTCATTATATCATATAAGCAGCTCTAAAAGTAATTCTGCAGCAATGGAGATGATATTGTGAGTTTCGCAGCTGAATTTTAATCTGCAGTGGAGTCCTATGTAGAGCTGCTATTGGGAGATCAGCAAATCCAGACAAATAAAACAAAACAGTGCGGATGCTGAAGATCTCAAACAAAAGCAGAAATTGATGGAGAAACTCAACAGGTCTGGGAGTATCTATAGATAAAAAGCAAAGTTAATGTTTTGAATACAGTGACTCTTTGGAGCTCCTGTGGAGCTGTCAGAATTGCTGAGGTTCTCCAGCAATTTCTGTTTTTATTTTAACCAAGAAGAATAGGCTTCTCAAATGTCTGAAGCATTTAACTGCGATCTACATCTAAGGTGGATTCCTGTCTCAGCCTTGAAGTCATTCAGGTGGCAAGCCTGTGAGAGTAGGCAGGTGCATAGGGGAGTGAGAGAGATAATGATGGTGAAGGGATTGGAGGGGGTGGAGACTCAGATTACAAGGTTGGAGAGATAGGTTCAAATCAAACTGAGCATGAGGTTAAGACTGAGGTGGGGGAGGATGAGTCTGGATAATGGTGGGAGTCTAGATCATGGGTTGAGGTGGCGTGGATAAGATGAGTGGTCCCATGTTCCAGGATAGTGCCAAGTACAGACAACAGATGATGATCAAGCATCCTACTGGTGAGGACTGGCTGTGTTCAACCAGAGTCAGATTGTGGTGAGGGGGCTAGTAGTGTTTGGGACAGAGAGAAGTTAGCTTTTGTGAGGTGAGGCCACTTTTTATGGTAGTTGAAGAGCATATCGATGGTGGCCATCGTGAAAAGTAGGATGATCACTGGGTTTGGAGAATGGGCTGGGGATTGGATGATTGCCTGGAAAAAAGCTTCTACTCGTCCTCTCCCATAACAGTTGCTGAGAAGTGTGGATTCAAGGAATTAATTATATTGTGAGCAATTACAGGCCTGTTTGCCACCTTTAAAGAATTAAAATATTTTGAAGTTACCAACCTGATTTGCACATGACACCTTATCATTTAACAAGAACTAAGTAGGTTTTCATTTAATAACTGCCTTGACCTATCAGACTTGTCTGTAGATCCAACATTTATACTTTAAAATGACAGCCTGATATTTTGAGAGAAACATTTGTTTACAATTACTTTAATATCCACAATTTGTTTAGGAGAATAGCTAACAATAACTGGTATTATTGATTGGAACTTTATTTTAGTTCATGATCAATAAGGCATAGGATATGTTTGGTATGACTAAACTGTATGGTCAGGGCTCAGTCATTAATGTTGGAAGATGAAGAAGTGAAGAAAAGAGGGGTGTGGAAATATGTGGAAGCTGAGCACTGATTAGGTTGATAAGGAAATCAAGATAAATAGGAACATGAAGGTCTAGGAGGAGATGACCTTGATTACCAAGCTTAGCCTGTAACTCACTCTACCAAACATGTCCACAATGCTTTTTACCCTTTAATGAATTGTAAATGGGAAATGCAAATAGAGAATAGCTGCGACCACCTGCTGAGAACATGGGTTCTTTTTGTGAGCAATGTACGGCCCTACAAGGACCAATTGCATTAGTTAAGCAATTAGATTGAACAGGTTGAATACATTTATAATCACAGTGCCCTGCATTGGAAATTTATTCCGTGTCCAAATGTAAGATACAAATCATGCTCACAGATGCTCCTTTCTGTAGAGCAAAAGAACTTTCAAGTGTAACATAGGACCACATTCACAAAATCAACACATCACAAGGGCCCAAGGCCGTCTTGTGGTATAGTGGTAGTGTCCCTAACACAGGACCAGGAGGCCTGGTTCGAGCCCCATCTGTTCCAAGTGTGTGTAATAATATTTCTGAACAGGTTGTTTAGTAAAATAGGTTAAATAAGTAGAAAACTACTAGTTTCTATCAAATGGGCATAAAACTGATTTCCTCTCATCTTGAATTAATTGCCCAGCAGAATGTACAATGCTGCCTTCCCTTGGTGATGTCAGGCTAGGGGAAAAAAAACTATCAGTTACCCTTTGTGCTTGCTATGACTCCAACCAGTGGAAAATTAACCTTCTGAGTCCTATTGGTTTGAGTTTTGTAGTTACACTTGATGTTTGAGGTTACTGCTTGATGTTACACTCTGTTAAACATTGCCTTGATGCCAACGGCAGTCACTTTCAGTTCACCTCTTAAGTTGAAATTTTGTTTTTTGTTAATTCAGTTGTGGGACATGGGTGTCACTGGCTGGGCCAGAATTTATTGCATGCCCCTAGTTGCCCTCGACAAGGAGGTGTTGAGCAGCCTTCTTGAACTGCTGCTGGCCATGCTCTGTAAGTAGACTCATAATGTCTTCTGGGTGGGAATTCCAGGATTTTGAGTTAGAGTCAGTGAAGGAATGGTGATAGATTTCAAAGTCAGGATGGTGAATGGCTTACAGGTGAATTTGCAGGTGATGGTGTTCCCAAGTATCTGCTACCTTTGTCTTTCCACATGAAAGTGGTCATGGACTTGGAAGGTGTTGACTAAGGACTGTTAGTGAATTTCTGCAATGCATCTTGTAAATAGTGCACACTGCTGCTACTGAATGTCTGTGATGCCGAGAGTGGGTGCTTATGGATTTGGTACTAATTAAAGGGGTTGTTTTGTACAGAATGGTGTGAGGCTTCTTGAGTGTTGTAGGAGATGCACTCATCCAGGCATGTGGGGAGCACTCCTTCACACTCCTGACTTGTGCCTTGACGATGGTTTTGAAGAGTTTAGAGGTGAGTTACTAATCACAGTATTCTTAGCCTTTGATCGTTTCTTATAGTCAATGTATTTATATCAAAATCAAAAAGTGTGGTGCTAGAAAAACATAGCCAGTCAGGCAGCATCCAAACAGCAGGAGAGTTAGCATTTTGAGCAGAAGTTCTTCATCAGGATGTATTTATAGAGTGAATCTACTTGAGTTTCTGGTCAATGCTAATCCCCAGAAAGTTCATAGTATGGGATTTAGTAATGGTAACATCATTGAATGTTAAGGGGTAGTGGTTAGATTGTCTTTTATTGGAGATGACCATTGTCTGATGTGAATGTTACTGATCACTTGTCAGCACAAATCTGGATATTGGACATGGATTGCTTCAGAATCTGAGAGGTTGTGAATTTTGCTGAACATTGTGCAATTATTAGTGAACATCCCCACTTCTGACTGTATGATGGAGGGAAGACTATTAATGAGACAGCTGAAAATGATTGGGCCTAGGAATCTAGGCCCTGAGGAACTCCTGCAGAGATGTTCTGGAGGTGAGATGACTCCAAAAATAAAACAACAATCTTCCTATAAACCAACTATGAAGCCAACCTGTGAAGAGTTTCCTCCCTGATTCCATTCATTCCAATTTTGCTACGGCTTCTTGATGCCACACTCAGTCAAATGCAGCTTTGAAGTCAAGAGCTGTCATTCTCACCTTACCTTGGGAATTCAGCTCTTCTGTCCATGGTTGAACCAAGGCTATAATGAGGTCAAGCGCTGAGTGGTCCTGGTGGAACATAAACTGAGTGTCATTGAGCAGATTATTGCCGAACAGTTGTGGCTTGATAACACTGCTGACGACACCTTCCATCACTTTATGGATGATTGACAATAGACTAATGAAGTAGCAATTGGCTGAGTTGGATTTTTCCTGATTTCTGTGTACAGGAAATACCTGAGCAATTTTCCACATTGTCAGGTAGATGCCAGTGTTGTAACTATACTGGAACAGCTTGGGTCGGGGAGTGATAAGTTCTAAAACACAAGTCTTCAGTACTATTGCCATAATATTGTCAGGGTCCATAGCCTTTGTAGTACCCAGTGCCTCCAAGTGTTTATTGATATCCTATGGTTAAAGACTGGCATTTGTGAAGCTGTGGACCACTGGAATAGATTGAAAAAGATCATTCACTCGGCACTTTTGGCTGATGATTTCTGTGAATGCTTCAGCCTTATATTTTGTCAGGTGTGCTGGGCTCTTTCATCATTGAGGACAGGGATATCTGTGGAGCCTCTTCTTCCAGTGAGTTGTTTTAATTTTCCACGACAATTCCTGATGGTGTGGCAGTACTGCCCAGCTTAGATCTGATCCATATAGAGCCATAGAGTCACAGAGATGTACAGCATAGAAACAGACCCTTCTATCCAAACCGTCCATACCTACCAGATATCCCAACCCAATCTAGACCCACTCGCCAGCTCCCAACCCATATTCCTCCAGACCCTTCCTATTCATATACCCATCCAAATGCCTCTAGCAAATTAGCTTAAGACTGACATCTTCGAAGCAGGGGACTTCAGTTGAAAGCTAAAATGGCTCATTCACATGACATCTCTAGTTGTGGATGTTTTCAAATGTCGTGGAAATGTTTTTACTGATGGGCTCCCCAATCATTGGGCATGGGATATTTGTTGAACTTTCTCCTCCTACCAATTGGTTATTTGTCCACTACCATTCACAACTAGAGTTGTGAGGGAGTGTTGAGGGTAGATTTGGTCTGTTGGTTGTAAGTCAGCTACCCTAACTATTGAATTCTGCCTCCAGTGTTTGATGTACAAGTAGTCTTGTGATGCAGCTTCAACAGATTGACACATCATTTTTTTTGGAATTCTGATATGCTTCTGCAATGCCCTCCTGCAAAATTCAACACATAATGCAAAGCAAAACAATGGATCAGGATGCAGACATTATGTTTATTGACCATCCCTAATGGCTTAGAGGGCAGTTAAGGGTCAACCACATCACTGTAGGCCTGGAGTCAAGATAAGAGTGGTGCTGGAATTCCTGATGAAGGGCTCCTGCCTGAAATATTGATTTTCCTGATCCTTGGATGCTGCTTGACCTGCTGTGCATTTCCAGCACCACTCTAATCTCTAGCAGCTGCAGTCCTCACTTTAGCCTACTGTAAGTCTGGAATCATGCATAGCCCAGATTGCAGCTTCCTTCCCTAAAGGGCATTTGTGAATCAGATGGGATTGTTTCAACAATCGACAATGGTTATATGGTCATCATTCAACTCTTAATTCCATATTTATATTGAATTTGAATGCCACCATCTGTCACAGTTGGATTTGAACTTAGGTCTCCGGAACATTATCTCGGTTTCTGGATTAATAGTATAGTGATAATATTACTAGGTATCATCCTCACATCCTAGTGGGAAAACGAGATTGTTTCCACAAGGATCATGCAATGGGATCTCTGAATGAAGCTGCCATGAGGCAGTACATGTGTGACAGATGGACTGGTGAGTATGAGGTTAGATAGGTTTCCTTCTTCTCATTAGTTAGAAGCTAGATCCTTCAGGATTTAGCCAGCTTGATCAGTTAAGGTGCTGTTGAACCACTGTTGGAAATGTGCATCAAAATTGACCACTCAGGGTATATTATGTGCCCCTGCTATTTGCAATGCTTCTTCTAGTTGGTTTTACACATGGAGTATTGACTTATAATCAAGGAGTAGATGATGGAAGTAGTAATTGCTTCCTTGCCAATACTTGACATTATGCATTTCCTGCTCCTTGGATGCTGCCTGACTTGTTGTGCTTTTCCAGCACCACTCTGATCTAAACTCTAGTTTCCAGCATCTGCAGTCCTCATTTTTGCCTATTAGGCATTGTCAGTCCACATTCGATGTTGAAAACTCCCAGGACAACTCCCTCCTGACTGCCCAGTTCTGCCATTTTTGGCAGGCCTGTCCAGACATATCCAGAGGTGGTAATGCCTCAATCATTACCCATAATGCATGACTCACTGAGCTATAGCTTTGCTTGAGTAGGCTGTGTGATAACTATCTTGATTATGACACAGTGCCCTTAGACTTTTGTAAGGATGACTTTGTAATCTCTACAACCGGATCTGGCTCCACTGCACAAAGCTTCAGATTTTATTACAGATCAAAACCCATTTATTTATATTATATGCATTCATCTCCTTTGACAGCTGAGACCAGAGAGCATTAAATTCTATCCATCAAACTTGCTCCATTCTAATTGATTGATAGAAAATTAATACAAGTTATTACTCTGTGATTCAACGAACATTGGATTACACAGGTTTACTCGCGTAAATGAGTATATTTTAATTTCAGCTGTCAACTTAATTATTTATAATCAGAAAATAGGGATTGATTCTGATGGAATCAGGTTGTATAATTTTATCTATCAGTGGCAACACTTGCCAGAGACAGAAATAAATACAACAATGAACTTTCTCCAAGTAACTTGAATGACGGTCGCTAACCTGAATTGTTAATGCTGTTTACATCAAAGTTCACCATTTGTTCTTTTCTGTGGCAGCGGTAAAGAAAGGCAGTTGTGAGGACCTTTTGTACTGATGCAGCAAGGTGTGTCCGGATGTCCATTCTTCATGGCCATTGTGACCATGGCTGGCTTTATCGAAGGCTTCATCATTGGTGGGTCTTGTCCATTCCTCTTTGCAGTGTCAGTAGTGACTATTGTAGTAGCAGCATGGTTGTTCCAGTTCATTCCTCATGGCGATAACGACAATGTGCAACTTTGGACGCCAACTGAAGTGGTAATGGCATGAGTGATGGCTTCAGTGTCGGCGACTTGGCGGGTCCAGACAGTCCTTCCTTGTTGTGGTGGTGATGCACTGGCTTTGGTATTGACTTTGGGTGGCAGAATGGTAGGTCTGGTCCAGAAATCAGTGCTTTGATGGCCTCAGGGGCAGCTTTGACAGTGGAGTCCTGCAGTCACTCCATAAACCCAAGCGCCGTGGAAGGAACAAAAGATGAATTTTGTCTTAACTTTGTCTCAACAATTTCTTTTTGTAATTTCTGTAATTAAAATGGCTTTGAATTGTGGTGTTTAATCCACATCTCATAAATACAAGTGACAATAAATTGCTTCCTATTCTACTTTTCCCTCCATAGATACTGGCTGAGCTGCTCAGAATTTCTAAACTTTCCTTTTTTTTCTTAAATTGACTTTTACTCAGAACCTGAAGTTATATATTTACAACAATATGAATCAGAAGCAAGAGTCAATCTATTAGCTCCTCAAGCCATCTGCCATGGCTGATCTAATTGCAGCCTGTAGTCCACATTCCCACCTACCCCCAATAACTATTCATGTCTTGCTGTGAGAAACTCGGAGCTTTTAAGCAAGTACAAATCTGCAAGCTCAAGGTGAAAGTCTCTGTTCTGAGGAAGGGTCACTGGACCGGAAATGTTAACTCTGATTTCTCTTCACACATGCTGCCAGACCTGCCGAGCTTTTCCAGCAAATTATGTTTTTGCTTCTGCTTCACAGCATCTGCAGCTCTTTTGGTTCTTACTTTGGAAATGTCACGGTTTGGAAAAAACAAAGGAATAGTTTATTGACAGGTGGAGGGCAGGACTGGTTTATTGACAAAGGAATAATAATGCAAAGGAGGTGCTGATGGGGCAAGTAAAGTGGTGTAAAATAAGCAAGGGTTATGTGAGAAAATACTTTTTCATGCAGTGAGTCATTAGGGTGTGGAATACACTGTCTGAAAACATGGTGGAGGTAGGTTCAAGTGAGGCATTCAAGGGAACACTGGAGGACTATTTGGATGGAAATAGCGTACAAGTCTTTGGTTGGAAAGCAAGAGATTGGCACTTGGTAACAAGACTCATTTGAAGAGCACAATGGGCCAAGTGGCCTCCTCTGCACTTTAGCAATTCTGTGATCTCATGAAGTAAGCAGACAAATGATGAATTCAGAGGAGTTAGAAATAGTTACAACAGAAGAGCAGAACAGGTGTAGGGGGTGTTATTGTTATTGGCAGGGGTATCTATAGGAATAAAGCATGGAAGATCTGATGCAAATGAAGACTTTATTGTGGCCTGAGATGGACAGTGATAGATTGGATGTCCTTTTCTAGCTCATTTTCCTATTACTTGCTTTTGATTTCAGATCATTTCCATGGATTAACTCTTAAATATCTGTCTGTCAACTCTGTCAAGTGTGTTACAGTTTTATCACAAGGCTTAAAGAGATCCCTCATCATATCTTACCAGACTTGACTCTAATTACCAACCCTGCCCCATGGTATCCCATATGTCTGCTTCTAGCGCATCTTACTAACTGCCATTCATGGAACAAATGGTCACTGCCAGGATATTCTGTAATTGATTGGTATCTGTGGTGCCAAAGCTACCTTTTACCTTTGTGACTTGGAAAAACAATATTATTTCGGTGATGCCCTGCACAGTTCCTGATGTTTATCCTGGACTTATCAGATGGAGGGAAATCTGGTGCCACTTTGTGGGCAGGGACTTTGAGGTCATACTGGACAGTGTGGTGCCCTCTTTCCCCCAGGACTAGCAGAGAAGGCCACAACATCGGACCATGCCAGCCTGGTCAGATATTGCTGCCTATGTAAGTGCAGTCTCAGCCATCTGCAGGTATGTATCATCATGTCAGAAGGTGGCCAATGATATTCTCCACTCCTTCATTCCCAATGAAGGGCACTTGCCTAAAACATTGATTCTCCTGCTCCTTGGATGCTGCCTGTCCTGCTGTGCTTTTCCAGCACCCCACTCTCGACTCTGACCTCCAGCATCTGCAGTCCTCACTTTCTCCTATGTTCTCCACTTTGTCTATGTTCATGCCACACCATTACCTCACACTCAGTCTATCTGTGCTCATGCACCTACTTCCCAACAAAGCTCTACCACTCTCACTGCTGCCTGCAGCATCTACCTCCACTCGCCATTAGTCACTCCAACTCCTGACACTGCTAACTCTACATTTCCTCTTCTCTGCCTGCTTACTCCCTCAGGACAGCTCCATACCTGCGCCAATATCAACAGCTGTGCCATTCGCTTTCATGTCCCTTAATATCTATCTCTTATTCATTCCAGGAAGAAAACAGCCCACAATCAGGGAAGAGTTAAGATGGATGATGCACTGCCTGACAATTAACTCCTCATCCTTTATGTGGAAAGGATTAAGACTCTAACCAGCCTGAGTGGCCAACAGTCTGTGTCCAAGCCCCTGCACTGGTATGGGAGGATGCCCTTGACTTACTGTGCCAGGACCCCTGACTGAGGCTATCTCCTTTGACTTGACTGAAGACAACCATGACAAGCTTCCTAATTCTGTTGTGATAAACTGCATGACAGTACAGAATGAGAGTCTGGTATCAATGGCTGAGGGGACGAAGTTCAAAAAGGCAAGGCAAGGCAAGGACGCTGGGAGCCTTTAGGTAATCTCAAAGTGATTGAGTGTTATGACAGCAAACGAACAGGCAAGGGATATATCTTGGTCCTCTTCATGAGCGGGGTGCTCTACTGTTCAGTCAGGTTATGGTGGTTTTTGCTCCAAATTCCACATTCCATTCATCCCTTTGTTTGGTGTATATACTTGTTTGCAAGTTACGGAACTTGGGCTGCATTTTCACATTTTTAATTGTGCTACTTGTGACGGTTTTCACCTAATAAAACTAACCCATTACTTGCTGAACTAAAGGAAACATAAAGGTCTAGTTCTTTTTAATAGTCTTCACATTAACAGATAAATACATGCTGAATTGTCAAATACATCTTTCTATAATTCAAAATCCTGTTAAAGTCAAATCAGAAGTGGCAAAAGAGAGGAGTCATGCAACCCCTCCTCATCTGATCACTAAATCTACCTTTGAAATTCTTCTTTGCTTGTTAAATTGTAATCAATGTTGTCAAAATAATCATTATTTAAAAGTCAAGAACTGTGTTAAAGACCAAGGGGACAAATTACATTTCGATGACAGTTTTATGAGAGAAGAACCAATATGACCTTAAATTGGGATTTCTACTTTCCTCAGATTGATTTTTCCACAAAGATCAACAAAAATTTCATCCTTAAGATGTTTGTAGATATAATATTTGATCATTCATGACACAATGATTATTTGACAAGCAATTCCCAGTAGGTGCAAAGATTTTCAAACTACAATTAGATATATTTGATCTGAGAAGAAGCTGCATAGAATCTCCATTAATTATGGCAGTGAACATTACAGTTGGTCAAATCTAATGTACTTATTGAAGTATTTCAGTTATGTTTGGAGCTTGCGTGGTTAAAAGCATCTATGGCCAGAAGTCCATTTTCTCATCTAATTTATGATTTAATATTGGATTCCTTAAAAATAAAAACGTTTTACAACTGAAATCTAATATCAGTGATGAACTTTTTGGGGCTGACTACATAGTGGGACTTCAAGCTAAACCAATAACTATTTAAAACTTAACTTGATTCCAACGCAATTGTTGATTTGACTCCGAAAAATAAAACCCTTCACATTTTATATTGTCCTTTTAATAAACTCTCCATGATGATAAAAAAGCACGCTGTCCGCAAGTGGTCTATAGTTCAAATGTAATATTTTATGTAGCTTGGTTTGTTTCTACGATAATGTTGTTTCCCACACTTCCTCACAAACTTGTGATTGCATTCTGGAAAACCGCAAGTTTAAGTAAAATGACTTGAAGCAAATCACATTTTCCTACAAAAATGAATGTAAATGCTGTTAGTTAGGGTCTGTAGGACCTTTCTCATCATAAGTTGTATAAGTAAATATTATATTTTGTAAATTGAAGTAATTTACATTGCTGAATTCTTACACCTATAAATTAAAAAACCTTCAACAATTCACAGTAAATGTTATTTTTCTACTTACCTCCCACTCATTGCTAATCCTTCTTACCACTGATTCTCCAGACTGAACCTGCTGCTCATTACACATTCCATTCCCTGATCTTTCTGGTCAATACAGACCCTTCCTCTGGTCAACCATCTGATTTGCAGGAACTCCTACTTCCCAAGTCACTCTCTTGCTGCTTACCTACCAACTTGTTGTTGAGCCAGTGCCACATCTCTCATCAAGCTGCCTTGAAATTGCTGCTCACCGCTTCCCTCTTTTGAACCCTCATTGTTAGTGAGAGAGCTGTGACTACACCAGGATCTTAGGCATCTAGCTGCATTGAAGGTATCGATTTTAAAAGCCCTCGTGCAGCATTTCTGCAGGATTGGATCCTATACTTTAACACACCTGGAGCTTTGGCTTTGATTTGAATCTGGAACAAGGATGTTTATTGAATTAAAATGGAGGATTGAGAAATGGAAAAGACTATAAGCCAGAGGGTCAACAGTGAGAGAGCAGATAAGTGAGCAACACAGCCTCTTGAGTATATCTCATAATTAGTATATGAATATACTTTAAAGAGATGCAGAATGCCTTCAATAGACATCCTCATGATGTTATAACAGCATCATAAGATGTGTCCTGAAGATTTAAGTATCTCAGACTCCATCAGAACTCAAGCCACTTGAAGAATGACAAGCTAGTGAAAGCATGCTATTCTTCATAATGTTAAAAGTCACACAATACCAAGTTATAGTCAAGAATAGTTTAATGTGCTGTGAACATGACACTTGTGTATATTATTGAACTGCAATAAACATCTATTGCATCTTTCAAAGAAATTATTCCTATATGTTTTCATGACATGAAGGGGCTGATGTTGGACTGGGGTGAGCAAGGTTAGAGGTTAAACAACACCAGGTTATAGTCCAATAGGTTATATGAGATCACAAGCTTTCACACCACTGTGCCTTCATCAGGTCTTTTTTTCCCAATAAAATCTATGTCAGCAATGAATAGTTACAGAATGAAGTAGGAAGTGAACCATACTTCACCCTAATGTTTGACTTTTTCATCCAACCGGAGAAAGTGAGGACTGCAGATGCTGGAGATCAGAGCTGAAAATGTGTTGCTAGAAAAGCGCAGCAGGTAAGGCAGCATCCAAGGAGCAGGAGAATCGACGTTTCAGGCATGCTCATGCCCGAAACGTCGATTCTCCTGCTCCTTGGATGCTGCCTTACCTGCTGCGCTTTTCCAGCAACACATTTTCAGCTTTTTCATCCAACCACCTTGATATATGAAAGCTCAGATGAAAAATAGATGGTCAAGATAAAGATAGATAACCTTGATTCCATTATTTAACAATACTGTTTGTAGCACCATACTGCATCTCTTACAAACAGAAATATTCAATCTTGAAGCAAGATTTAGATATTTTCAGTCAACCTATTCAGACATGATATGCCACAATCTCTGGGGCAGGTAGAACTTGAGTCCCGGCCAGTTAGCCGAGATGTTGTGACACTGTGTTACAAGAGAACGATGTAAAGACATTCAATTTTCAATTGATTTTTGTGTAATAAATATAATGTAATAAATTTCATTAAACCCTAAAACCAGACATTGAATTTGATAGCCATCATGGAATCCTCTTACAACAACAATAAGGGCAAATGACTGTGCCAAATACTTTGATTACTGAATGCAACTTCAGCTTATAATACCACAACTCTGGGTGAAAATATCATAGTTCAGCCCAGACTTTTAAGATAAGCTGAAATCTTCATATAGAAATATTAATTGAGCCATTAAGAAACAAAAAATGTGCACACATGAAATCACTAGATTTGAAATACTTTGTATAATTTTGCTTAAAGTTTTTCATTAGTTATAAAGAATGTAAATTGTTTAGAAAAAACAACAATGAAAACAGTTTCAAGCAGGGTTTTTTTTTGCAGGAATTCAATTTTATTCTAGTCATTTGAATGCTCCCTGAAGAAAGATAAATAAAATTAACTTTTTTCTTTATGCCATGTGGTATTCTAATCTCTGTGTAGTTGGTCAGCATGGGTCTGAATGTAACTTCAATTATATAGGTTAACTAAACTGTTAAGTTGTAGAAAGCACAATTCTATTCCAGCTCCCCTGAAATTCTGGTTATTATGATAAAGTATGTGGGAGTCTTTAATTCCAAATAAAAAAGATTCACAAACCTGGGTTGGCAGGTTTTAATTTAGATGTTTAATGGAATGAATCAGAATTTCAATAATTCAAGTATCTTGGTTGGACAATGCTTGCAAAAATGTGCTAAAAGGTTGGGAGGCTATCCTCAATATAAAAACAAGATGTTCTTTCCATAAAAATCATGCCCTTACAGAAAGGCAAATCAATAGTGCTCAGATGCCATAAATGTGTCAACTTTACGGAGCAACTTTTTGTGCTCAAAGTCAAACCAAAACACCACCTTAAACTGATTAAATTCCAAGAAAATCCAGGACAAAGCAACCCACTTGACTGGCTCCATATTGCCAAATATTCACTCTCTTCACCACTGAAGCTCAGGAACAGAATTGTGTACTATCTATATGACGATTTGGAGATGCTGGTGTTGGACTGGGGTGTACAAAGTTAAAAATCACACAACACCAGGTTATAATCCAACAGGTTTAATTGGAAGCACACTAGCTAGTGTGCTTCCAATTAAACCTGTTGGACTATAACCTGGTGTTGTGTGATTTTTAACTATCTACATGATGAAATGCAGAAATTCACCAAGGCTCTTTATCAGCACCTTCCATACCCATGAACACTACTATCTAGAAGGACAAGGACAACAGTTTCATGAAAACACTACCATCTGCAAATTCCACTCCACACTCCTCACCAGCCTGACTTGGAAGTATATCACCATTGCCTCTTTATCACTGAATCAAAATTGTATAATTCCTCTGAAACAGCTTTGTGAGTGTACCTTTACTAAATGGATTGAAACAGTTCAAGAAGACATGTCACCATAACCTTCTTGAGGGAAATTAGCATTGGGCAAAAAAAAATTGCTGACCCAGTAAGTAAAGCCCACATCCATGACTGAATTAAAAAAACAGTAAAGTCAACCTTTTCTGTTGTCAATTGGATTGCATGTAATTCCCCATACCAGTTCCACATTAGTGTGAGTAAATTTGTGCTGGATATAACTAAATTACAACTTCCTAAATTGACAGGAATATTCGGACAAATCAACGTATTCAGTCCGAAGGCAGAGCACAATTGATTTATTGGGTGGAATTTTGTAGGGATCTGAATGAAGTGAGCTATGGTGAAATGTGTGGTAGAATTGTTTGAGAGTTCCAGCAAGGCCTATGTTGATATAGGGAGCAACTTGTTGCATGTTTTATACATCAGCCAGGCAGTGAGGCAAATTCCACACTAGGCAATAGTGAGTTACCCATCAAGGAGGTTAAATGTTTTGTTAGCTCTGCTAGTCCACACATTAGTCTGTAATTTCCAGGCGCTTGATCATAGTCAGCCATTCATTTGGAGCAATCACGATAAGGTGATAGGTCCAACTACAGTCCAGAGGATGGACAATTTCTCAAGCTGAAAGGCCAGCACCAGTAGTCAGGGGAATTGTGTATGGTCGTTCAGTGAGCTGCAAACATAGTGGACAGGGACAAATTACTGCAGATGCTGGAATCTGTACTGGAAATAACAAATGTTGGAGATCACAGTGGATCACAGTGGATCACAGTGGAGAGAGAGAAAGAGAGAGAGAGAGAAAAAGCTAACATATCAAGTCTAGATGATTCTTCATCAGAGCTGAAATGAAGTGTGGAAGCGACAGCATTTATGCTATAGTTTGGAAGGCGTGGTGGTCGGGGTGGTGAGTGTGGGGTGCTGTTGGAGACAAGATACTGATAGTTCAGATTAAGTGAAGTGAACTGAGAATGGCAGAAACATGGTGTGTCTCTTACCAGATTTGAAAGGACAGTAAGTGGAATGGGGGAAAGGGAGGACATGATTACAAGCTACAAGAGAATAAATGGGAGTTGGTTCACAATTCAGAGGTGTTGAACTCAATATTAAGTCGAGAAGGCTGTCAAGTGCTTAGTCTGAAGATGAGATGTTGTTCCTCTAGTTTGCGCTGTGATTCAGTGGCACAATGCAGCATGTCAACAACAGACGTTTGGGTGTGTGAGTAGAATACTATATTAAAATGTCTGACCACTGGCAAGTAGAATTCTTGCTTCCACACAGACTGGAGATGTTCTGTGCTTAGATGTTCTGGGTGCAGTCTGCATTTGGTTTCTCCAATGTAGAGTAGGTGCACCAAATACAAAACACAAGGTTGGAGGAGGTACAGATGAAATGCGGTTTCGCCTAGAAAGACTGTTGAGGCCTTTAGATGGTGAGCAGGGAGAAGGTGATGGGGCAGGTGTTGCAACTTCTTCAGTTCCATAGGAAGGTGCTGTGGAGAGGTGGGATGGTGTTGGTGGTTGTGGAATGGACTAAGGATTTGCCCTTTCTTTTAGCTTGTTATCTTGTCCTCCCCTCCCCCATTCAATTTACTTACAAGTCTGGTAGGAGACTATTACTTTGCCACACTCACATTCTGATCACTAAATCTATCAAAATATTTTCTCCGTAAGCATCCTACACCTACTACCCCCACCCCTCGCAAACTATAGCATAATTGTTGTGCCCTCCACACTTTACTTCAGCTAGAAGCATTAGCTTGCTATCTCTCCATGCATGCTGTCTGACCCATTGTGATCTCCAGCATTTGTTGTTTTCATAGCGGTCAGGAATCTTGTCAGTCATAACTTGGGGCTACTCATCAAAGTTGGTCAAATGTCTGGCGTGGGTCCAGTCCTGGAGATCCCTGTTTGGTTAATCAGGAGAATGTAAGAAGGGACAGTTGGGGCAATATAGGAAATCATTGCCAAAACCGGTGGGCAAGGCAAGGCTGAGATGGGACAAAAGCGGAGGGGTGTATTGAAATGGGGACAAGGACTGTGATGGGTGAAAAGCCAAGGTTTAAGGTTTATGTTCAGATTAGGATTGAAGGACATGGGAAGCTCTGTGAGGGTGGCAGGGTGTTTGGCAGTGACCACCACCATGGCCAGCACAGGGAGAGAGTAGAGGAGCAGGGTGTGCATCAGTAAGGTGTACTGTTGGGTAGGACGGACAGTTGAAGCAAAGATCGATGCCAGGGGTCTCAAGTTGGTGGAATTGATTGAAATGGGCAATGCAAGTTAATGGGCAATGGAGGCACCAGAGTTTGGAGTAGGGGGTGGGAGTACCTGGTGACCAGGTGGAGTCCAGTGTCAATGCCTACCATAAGCTGAATTTCTAATCATAATTTGCCATTCTCTAGATATTAATGGCAAATGGAAAATGGCTGGGACAATACCAAAGTTGGGTGTCAGCTTGATGTGTGATCAACACCCGCTGAATGGAAGGAAATTGAAACAGCAAAGATATGAAGCAAGCATTTGCAAACTAGAGCTACATTTAATTTCCAATCATCTTATTCTCCAATTGCAATACAGGCAGAGTGTATGTGCTCAGGCTTCACATGCTGGCCAAAGATGATTTATACAACACTGCTGGGGCTTGTGATTCTAACTCTGGCATCCCAATGATGAAGGTTGTGGCAATGCCCTCAGAAGAGTTGAATGCTGGCCTAAAGCATCTAACAACTTTTGAAACTTCCTAGGTTGCTGTGGGAGAAGAGGAACGTTGCTTCATCTTACATCACGATGTGGAGATATCCGGTATTGGACTGGGGTGGACAAAGTTAAAAATCACACAACATGCAAACTGTTCAACTATAACCTGGTGTTGTGTGATTTTTAACTTGAGCTTATGTCATGTAAGTATGATGATGGATTGTGCTGAATAGGTGATAGTTGGAATGGTTGATGTGGGTCATGGATGGGAAGGGATTGGAGTGGATCAGATACTTCTTTTTGATGCAATAATTACTCAGCCTGCACAGCAGGTTGATGCACATGCTGCATCCAAGTCTGTAGTGGAGTGGATGATAACATTGCTTCTATCCTTGAACTGGTCTTTGATGGGGAAATGGTGCTCTAGTGGAGTCTGGACAGAATGTACCACATAATCCTGCAAAATTGGAGTAGGTGATAAGGTGATGTGTTGGATGCTGAGGAACAGGGAGAATGGGACCTGTCTTCCAAGGAGCAGGATGAGAATAGAGAGGAAAGGAAGCTCTCATAAGTTGACAGAGCTGAGGTACATCAGGTGCTACAAGCCAGAGAGGACCAGAGAGAAAACCAGTTCCAGTGGATAAGAGCGACACCATCAAACCAGTGTGGAATATTCAACAGTCATTAGTCTTAATGTTAGCAATTAATTTGCAATATGTTTGCACTGGTGGGAGTGAATCGTGAATTCAATTTACTTTGTATCAGTATGTTTCTCTGTTATTCAATAAAAGCTCATGTTTGGAATTGTCTGACCACCTCCCTGTGTGAGGTGCTTCTCTACTGGACAATGACAAGATGCATGTCTCCAGTGTGCGTTGGGGACAGTGTAATAGTGACTTTGAGAGATATTCAGATGGAATGTATCTAAGAACAGGCATGCTGTGCAATGTGTGGTGGTTAAACAGAGGCTAGGCTGTGAAAATAGGGTTTTGTTTACGAGGGAGTATCAGCCATGCGCCATGAGCAGCATGATATCATCGCTGCTGTATCATTATATTTGTGATCCAGTGTTGCCCCTCATTGGCAGAGGGGTACAGCAGCATTTTAAAGTTGGCATAAGTGCAGGGATGCTGGTCTTTCGAGATGAGTCCTTCCGGGATAGTGCGTGTTAAGACGGGGTGAGAAACAGACAAGAGGCATGCCACAGTGACAGGGTGGATAGTTAATAAGACACTAGAAAAAAGTGAAGACTGCAGATGTTGGAGATGATGAAAGGCTAATGTCCAAAACATTGATTCTCCTGCTCCTTTGATGCTGCCTCACCTACTGTGCTCCTCCAGCACCACATTTTTCAACAGTTAATAAGATAGGTTGGTTAAGATACAGTAAGAAATCTCAACAGGCCTTTCAGTGAAAACTCTTCAAAAACTTGTTTAAACTGGTACTTAGCTCAAAACATTATAAGATTCAGCCCTTTGTGTCTTTTTTAAATAGATGACATTTGCTTCCATGGATACAAGTATTAATGCTGCTATAGTCTCTGCTGGAAAAGGCACCATTTCAAATGACGAAGCCTGATGGTGGTGGGATTGAACTTCATGGAGGAAGGCAGAATTCCCATGTTTTAGCATAAAGGTAAGCAATGAATCAGCCTGCATATTGGCAACTCAATTTGCAGATATTTTATGGCCATTTGGTTACTCAGTATTTTGAGGCTGGTTGCCACCGTCGTGGAGGAGGCCAGGCCTCATGCAAAATTGTTGGCAGCATGCATTTCCCAAAATTACCACCAGGGAGCAGAGGCAGTCCCAGAGGGGATAATAAGTAAATCTCTAAGAATACTGCATTCTGAAATGACCTGTATATTCCTCACCATCAGTAGAGTGCAGACAGAGGTCATCATCAGTGCTATCAAACAGCACTTGCTGAGGAATAATCTGCTCATTTGATTTCCAACAGAGCCACTCAGCTCCTGACTTGCATTGTTTCATTCAAAGGAGTCAAACACCATGATGAGGTAAGAGTGACTCCCCCCTGACAGCAGGCCAGTCAAGGGCTTTGATTGAGTCAGGCATCGGGAGCCCCTGAGTGAGTAGGATTCAGGAGAAATGCTTCTCTGAATGGAGTCATTCCTATTGCATAGGAAGATGGTTATGGTTAGGGTCAGTTATCTAAGCTCCAGGATATCTCTGCAGGGTGGACGCAACCATTTTCAACTGTTTCGTCAATGACCTTCCTTACATCATAAGGTCAGTGTGGGGATGTTTGCTCATGGCTGCACAATGTTCAGCACCATTCATGATTCCTCAGATATTGAACAATTCAACTCCAAATGCAGTAAAGCTTGGACAATATCCAGGCTTGGGCTAATATGCTGCAAGTAGCATTCATGCCCTATAAGTGGATTAACACTGTGATAAATTCACAACCTCCAGATTATATGTATTCTAAGCTGTAAAGGAATGTGACAGAAGGGGAAAAAAAAAACAGAGCCTCTGACCAGTATTATCATGCTCTCTGGCCAAAGATATTGGGACAGAAGATTGGAAGACACGCCACATCCTCGAGACCCTGTGGGAAAAGGAGAGGGTGGATCCTGTCACATGGTTCCCTGAGTAGACTGTCAAAGTCATTTGGCAGAATGCCCCATCACCAAAGCTTTCTAACAAGCACCAACACATCGCTTGGCTGGTGATGAGACAGGCACTACCTGACAGATCCTTTATGCATGCATGGTTTGTCTGTACCACCGCACGCTACCCTCGAAGTGACTGTGAGGGGGTATTATTGTTCAAAAAGAGAAAAGGATTTAGTGAATGATCACAGATCAGATAGCATAACCTCAGTGGCTAGAAAATTAGTGGAATTAATTTTGAGGAACAGGATAGTACTCTTGATATTAATCAAGGGCAGCACAGATTTGTCAAGAGCAGTTTGCATCTGACTAACATGATTGAATGTTTGAGGCAGTCAATGGGTCAGCGAGGGTCCTGTGTCTATTATCATCTGTGGGGATTTTGCCATACAAAATCTCTTTGGGTACATACATTGTCACAAAAGCAGCTTGGTTCTGTAAAGCTACATGTCCAGTAAATAAATAAAACACTGGACTTTGACTCTATCCAAAATATTAAAGTCCTCTTTTGGATATACAATACTAATATTAACATATACTTGAGGCACGAGAAGGGTCCAGTAACTGAATGGACCCCCATTTACCTTCAGCAGGAAGACCTCCGACAGTGGTCTTTCCCCAGTGCACCCTTGGTAGCAGCTGCCCTAAGCTTTAGTGCATCCCTCAGCACATGGCCCTGGACCTTGGAATGTATCAGTCTACAACACTTGGTCAGGGTCAACTCCTTGTTCTAGAAGACTGACAAGTTTTGGGCAGACACTCTTTGATAATCTACTCAGGGAACCATGTGACAGGATCCACCCTCTCCTTTTCCCACAGTGTCTCGAGGATGCAGCGTGCTGACCTCTTCCTGATGGACTGCTGTTTGAATGTGTTCTCTTTGGAAATTTCTCAATGGAGGACAAGTGATACGGAATGGTCAAACTACTTGGAGTGTTCTGCTACAGTGGGGCAGCTCCATCCTTCGCAACACTGGGGATGGGTAGAACCTCAGTACATAGTGACAGTTGGTGTTTGCGTACTGAGGTTCTACACACAGCTTGATGCAACCATTCACAAAGGTGGCTATCAGAATGAGGACAACGTTTAGTGCGTTCTTCCCCCCCCCACCCAATCCAGAATTTTTTTTTGGCATGGAGTCCCTGCAGACCCAGTCTATCTTAGGCTTTCAGATGAAATGGCAGATGGCTCAGGTGACTGAAACTGCATAGTTTCAGGGAATGGACCAGACCTTCCCCACATACAGCAATTGAGAATGCCTCACATGTGATGACTCGGTTTTTGATCTGTTATGGAGAGGGAACGGCCCTGGATAGACCTGTGCTGAAGATGTCATGTAGCTTGGCGACTTTAACCATTTCCACCTAGAATCTGGACATGGAATCCAGTTGGCTGTTACCCTTCTGGATCATCCATCCGCATCGATAATGCAATTGAAGTCTCCAAAGAGAACAACTGGCCCAGACCTCACCAGCAGCAGTGGGAGTTGCTGCAAAACAGCCATCTGCTCACTCTGTACCACTGCGGGGGAGTACACAATAATTAATCTCAGGTCAGTGTTTCTATATGTAATGTTTCTGGATGAACGTTAGGAGGTGCCCATTCACCACCTCCTCAACCTCAGACAGTCAAGTTGCCTCCTTGCAGCAGAATACTCAGATGGAGAAACAACAATCATTTCCCCCTAAACAAATCGAAGGCCTGTGAGTCCATAGGCTCGATCGTCTCCTGTAGCTGCTGAAGTGCAGTCTCCCACACTCCTGCAGAGACAGGAAGACTGCTTTGACATTGACCAAGGAAGCCAACATTGAAACACATCACACAGCAGATTTAACGTCACTCACATTAATACTGGCTAACACCCATTTTTAATAGTTTATCGAATTACCCTATGTTCATTCACCCACGTGCCTTTATTAGTTGACATTTTACCGGAACTGTACAAAAAACGTTAGGCTGTAACTGGAGCACTGCATGCAGGTCAAGACACCGCATACTAGGAAATGTGGCATTGCACAAGAGCTGGTAAAGAGGAAACTTATGAAGATGTTGCATGGATTGGAGAATTTTAGTTATGAAGAAAGATTTAATATGTTGATATTGATTTATCTGGAAAAAAAAAGTTAAGGAGATCTGCCTGAAAGATGTAATGATTAAGGATCTGAATGTATTGGATATGAAATCACTCTTTCCTTGGTTGAGGGGTCCATAAATTCAGTACAGATTGTTTTGCTATAACGTGCATTTCGTTAACGCGCATTCACTGTAACACAGTTGACGAATTGGGGACACTGTTTCTAAAGCACAAACTTTTATAGTGTGTGTTGGCTGTAATGTGATTATATCATCAACATTTTAAGTGCTATTTCTAAAGCGCACTTTTTCTATAATGCGGGGTTGCACAAGAACACAACTATCGTGTTATGGAAGAACTACCTGTATGTTTAAAGTAGATTCATCGGAATTATTTTTACTCAAAAGATGTGGGGATCTAGAACAACAGAAGTGGTCAAAGTAATAATCCTCTTAACATGTAAAATACAGCTGAATGTGCAGTTCAAACACAGGAACCTACAAGACTATGGATCAAGAACTGGAAAGCAGTGTAGTAATGAATGGCTATTTGTTCACCGATGATGGGACAAATGGCTTCCTTCCATGCTGTAAATTTTAATGATTGAAAAAAGATTTCACGAAGGAACTGATGAGTGTGAATGAACAAAGACTTCATGGTTTTAATGCATAATCCCTTAAAAGCATAAATTCAAGTAGATAAAGCCAGAGGAGAAGTCAATAGAGCTTTGTTTTAGAAATAAAGGCAGAGTAAAGATGGAATTTTTTAAAAACAAATAATATCATGGTAGTTATGAGTGTCATATCGTAGAAACAGCATTGAAACAATTAGAAATACACATCACACAACTAATCACCAGGATGATAACAAGGTAAAAACCTTTTATTTGCAAGAGAAGCTTTAACTTTCTATGATTATTTCTACTTGAAGAAGAAACGATTTGATAGAAATTCATAAAATTGTTAGAATTTTGATTGACTGAGAAGGGACAGATAATTTCCTTTGCTTGAAGAATCAGTGACAAGCAATCATTAATTTAAAATTATCACTGGAGAGTTAGGGAAGAGTTCTGGAGAAATCTCTTTTCACAGAGTTACTGTAGCATGTAATGCTTTTCACAGAGAGAGTGATTCATCCAGAAACAATGGTATCTTATGAGGGAAATTTTGATAAATATTTGAAGCAGATAAAGACAAATGCTTATAAAAAGAGACTGGAACAGTGTGATTACCTTTGGATTGTTCTCAGAAACAGCCAGGACTGAAAAAAAAATCTGAGTGGCTTCTTTTGTACTGTAAAAAAAGTTTAGGAGTATTTTTGACTTTGTGAGACAGTGTAAAATGGGTGACATCAAACTGACAGCCCATTTTACATCTGTCCTGCATTTTATTTCTATCTAGTTCAATGGAAATAAACATTCTGAGAAATGTGAAATGGGTTGTTGATTTCCTATCACCTACTTTACGCTATCACACAAACTCAATCTCACCCCCAATGATTCAAGCCAGGATTCTATCTTTCCTACACTTGTTCAATACTTTACAGCATAACAAAACCCACTTTGACCTTTCAAAGCAATTTCACACAAAATAAGGAGGTGATACAAAGTAGTAAAGATTAAGGTGGGATGGGTTGCATTTGCATTAGCTCAGTCATGCATGTGAGCGCTTCTCATTCCCTATTCACAAAATGATCTATAGAAATAATGGTCAAACTATATTCAAATAGTTTGCAAGTGCTTAGTTCTCACCTACATTTGAGGTTAGATCTGTGACTATACTGGTCTGAAATTAATGGACAATGGATAGTATCCCTGACCTCCAAAGCTGCTTATTTAATGTTACAATGCGTTTCCATTCAGCTACCAGTTCATCGTTCTGAAAAATGTACCTAACACATGTCTGCATGCCAGATCCTGTAACTGACAGCATTTCAGTATCTGACCAAAGAGTAAGTAAATCTCTCACGAGAAAAAAATCCTTCACTTTTCTCCTATATTTCTTATAGTTCCCTACAATACCTAACTCCATTTACTCTCATTTATGGTAAGGAAACAAAATGGAACATACATATAAAAGTAATGGAACTGTAGTTGAGTATTACTTGTATTCCTACATTAGTTTGTTTCATCAAAGCATTTCAAAACCAGAAATTGAAGGGCAGCACAGTGACTCAGTGGTTAGCACTGCTGCCTCACCGCACCAGGGATGGGGTTCGATTCCAGCCTGCATGACTGTCTATGTGAAGCTTGCACATTCTCCCCGTGTCTGTATACATTTCCTCTAGATGCTCCTGTTTCCTCCCACAGTCCAAAGATATGCAGGCTAAGTGGATTAGCCATGGTAAATACAGGGTGACAGGGATTGGGTAAGGGTATGGTTCTGAGGGGGATGCTCTTTGGAGGATCAGTGTCAGCTCAGTTAGCTTCTACACTGTAGGAATTCCATGATTCAATGATAAATGCTTTCAGTATTTTAACTGGATTTTATTTTCATGTTCCATGTTCTACAAAGCTAAACTATTCGAGGTAAGATTATCAGAGATGGATCTTGTTCTTGTTGGGTGAGGCCAACAACATCAGGATTTCTTCTAGTTACTGAACTTAAACAGCATTGGCATGATATACTAAATGTGATTTGTCAATACCAGTGCAATAGTGGCTAGAAGGCATGCTCACATCTGTTGAATTAAAGATGGCATGCAGCTTCGGATGCTTGAAAGCCATTAGCAGCTTCTTCAGCACAGTGGGGTTACCAGCCTTAACATTAGAGGTGACAGTACTGATAGAAAGGAACAAACCTCAAGAGAAAGGCCCTCTCTCAACACATTTCACAAGTTCTTTAATTAAAACTGACCACAGCTGCAAGAATATATTGAGGAATGGTAGTTCTCCACAGCATTCTTTGGCTGGTGCAGTAGCTATGTGGTTGAAGATAGAGGAGGTGTTTAAGAAGTCTGAGGGACAACCAAAGCCCCATTTTCTCTGCTTCCTGTTATCGGCTGTGCTCTGTGTTGTGGTCTGTATGGGGATATGCCTGTCAACCTAAAAATTCCAGATAGCTGTGACAGCAGAACATTAACAGAGCATTAAAATATCTAACTGGCCATCTACAATTTTGGCAGATAGTTGTTTCACCCAAGGCATATATTTGTTCCAAAATGGTCTACAAACAAATATATGCTGGCAAATTGGCACTCTAGCTGATGATATTAAATTAAAGGCCTATCTGCCCCCTTTGTCACCTCCATTGGGCTTTCAAAATTCAATTACAGCCAGCAATATAATACATCACTAAACTGCATCAAAGTAATGCATATATGCAAAATCTTTAAAGTTGAAAAGTATTGGGTTCCTACGCAATTTTAGGATTTAAAAATATAATCTTAGTTGACATCTCTAGTTGCCATTATTTGTGTTTATGGTATATTATAATTTGCATAAGCAAATTAATTTGCCATGAATCAGAAGTCTCAATTTTAATGGATGCATGATTGTCTCAGGGTTTAGCATTTCTAAGGTGAAATTGCTACTGGGTTAAACAATATCATGTGTTACCACAGAAGGCAGAGATCACTAGCCTAACAAACTTCATAACATGTCAATTTACCAAAATAATTTATTTATACTCAGATGTAAGCTGTACAATTAATGCATTGAGAAGCACACTGTAATACTTGAGATAGTTTGAAATTGACTAATGACATAAATCAGAATGACAAGTCTCTTTGTATTACTATTTGCTGATGTTAGGACTGAACATTTCTTTGAAAAGAGAATGTAATCTTGTTTCTCAGTAACAACAGAAGAGTCTTTTCAAGGATTATATAAGCCAAATCCTATAGAGTTCATCCAAATGTACTCTTAGATAATGGCTAAAACATTGAATTTGTTTCAGTTTTTTAGACAGACACTTTCGACTTATTCGGAAAAATTCACTCAAATAAGGATGGTCAGCTGAACAATATTGTTGGTAGTTATTACATTTAAACATAAAGTCAATGAATACCATTGCATGGGGTTTTTATATGTCTGGTAATTGTATATTCCATTGTTTCCATTTACAAAAACAATAACTTACCTTTCTAACACAGGGTCAATGGAGCAAAATATCTTACAATGCTTCATCAGAACTAAAATTATTGTCAAAAAAAGATTTGAAGTACTCAAGCAAAATACTTCATACGCAGGGAATCTGAAATACAAATATAAAATGCTATAAATACTTTGCAGACTTGGCAGGGTCAATTGAGATGGAAGCGAAGCTAATGCGTCGAGATGTTTCTATCTCAACATAGGAAAAATCTGCACTTTTGACAGATCGTGGATAGTTTCTGAACAAACCTAGTTTACACCAGTTTAGTGGCATCACTAACACTTGGGGTGATCTCTATTCTGGAGGTTGAAACATTCTGGCATGTGAGTTCAGAGTATAACGCTGGATGATAAGTCGCAAATGTTATAATGCAGTGATTGATGAAAGGTTTTGCTGCTAAAATATAAATCAACATTAAATTGACCATCTTTGGCAAAGTGTAGTTGAATGCAGTCTTCAGATGCACTAGTAAACATTCATTTTTTCCTGAAACAATTGTGACACTCAAATGTGACTGTGTCAACTATTTGCTGTGATTTAATCTTTGAATTGAATGACAGTTCTATACGCATAGAAAAGATGGCTGAGTGCTTAGAATGATAGGTTTTTTTTATCTATTCCACTGTTTTAAAGACTGAACAGATGGTATAACCATTTCAATGACTTCAAGGGTTTTAATTAATTAAGATCAGGAGAGTTTATAGGTGCAACAGTATCTCATTTCTCACAAGGAAATCTAATAGAGAATTCAAAACAAACCTTTGTTTTAAACCAACAGAGTAATAAGTATGTAGAACATTATCACAAGGAGTAGTTGAAACAATTAATATAAGTGCACTTTAAGGTAAACCCGACAAGCATTTAAGAGTCTTGAAGAAGAGTTATGTTGGACTCAAAATGTTAACTCTGTTCATCTCTCCACAGATGCTACCAGATCTACCAGAAGACAAACACTCAACATATGTAGCTATAGTCTCTTTGATGTTAAAGACAGCAATGTACCATGAAGTTTCCTTACTCAAAGAAGGTCCAAACCCAGCAGGATGAGAAGCAATTGGTCTGTCAATTTAGAAAACAAGGCACCACACATCCAGGGTAGAGAACAATGACTGTATGCATTTCTAATTTGGAATCAAGGTGAAACAATGATTATAGTTAGCATTGCATTGATTATTCTGTTTGGCAATTTGATGCTTGGGTAATAATGGAAAAACATAAATTAAACTTGAATCAATAAGCCACAAACAATACTGTATCAGTTTTTAATTATTAGAAATACAATTGAACCATTTAAATGGCTGAGTTCCACAATAACATCTACGCAGTACAACTGCTGTTGGTAGTTGTCTTTAGGCCAACTGCTTGAAATACTATTTTCAATTCAAAGCCTGAATTTTAAACCAAATTGGGTCTGCAGCGTTAGTGAGAGAGGTGTTGAGTTATTTGGGGAGTAAGACATGGCCTGACAGACTGCAGCAGGAAGAGACTGCAGCTGAGGGTGGCATGGTGGCTCAGTGGTTAGCACTGCTGCCTCACAGCACCAGGGACGCTGGGTTCGATTCCAACCTCAGGCAAATTCTTTCAGTTATTCTAGTTTCCTCCCAAAGATGTGCAGGTTACGTGAATTGGTCAAACCGAATTGCCCAGAGTATTCAGGGATGCGTAGGGGAGGTACATTCGTTAGGGGTAAATGTAGGGGAGTGGGTCTGGGTGGGTTGCTCTCCAGAGGATCAGTGTGGACTTGTTGGGCCAAAGGGCCAGTTTCTATACTGTAGGGATTCTGTGAGACCACAAAGTACAAAGTGTAGGGGTGAAGCACTGAGGGCATGGGAGATGGCCAAGTGATTGGTGGCAGAGGGAGCAGCCCACTGTTGCATAGGTAACTTGCTGAAATACAGAGATTGAGCGTCAGTAGCAGAGTGACTGGCCTGCTGCTACCCAGGGCTGGAGAGAATCACGAAGTGAATGATGTTATCACATGCGAGAGCAACCAGTGCCACCGTCCACTGACACCTGCATATTAATGATGACATTAATGTGATTGTGATGATACTATGGCTTTAAGTGGTATATTTTACCCTGGTGTTTTATTTACAGGTTGTGAAACCTTGGGTTTTTGTTTAGAGTTGGAACAATTGAAGCAGTCTGAATTGTTGGGGTCAAGCTCCCATAGAACCAAGATTTTTACTTTTCGCTTTCAGTTGTAGTTGTTGAGATTTGAAGCTGGGTTTGGAAGCTGCAGTACAACTCTCCCTGCTGCTCTCCCTCTCAGAGATTTTTCTTGATGTTTTTCCTTCTGGATTGGAGAATTGTCTGTGGGACAATTTATTTATTGAATTTGCCTTTGTCAAGGGGTTTGTTTATGGGCTGTTGCTATATTGGAACAGTTAATTCATAGTAGTTAATATACCTATTATTTTGTTCAATATTTTTACAGAGTTACAGTAAAATCAATTCTTTTATTTTTATTTTGTCTGTACTTTAACTGTTATGTAAACATGAGGTGTGTTTTGTTTAACAGCAAGTAGTTTGACCAATCGAATTGCATCTGGAACATAACAACTTGCACTTCCCTTTAAAATAAGAAAAAGTTAGGGTCTGACTATCTTCTGAATATATTGAGGTTTGGTCTAGTCCAGAACAGGAAAAAGCACGTATGCAGCACAGACATACCGAGAGCCAAATGCACATGGACAAGTGTGCCCAGTTCCCAGCTGATCAACATAAAAAGATCTAATTTTGTAATTATTTGGTAGCACAGAACTTGGGTCTTGCTGAAAAAAAAGACACATTTTGTCAAGATCTTTCACCTTGCACTCATTAGGACAATTCACAAGACTACCAAATTAATACCAATTATTAGTTTTGCCTGAAATCGGTATATTTGTCCTGATAATTGCAAGCCAAAAATAATTTGACTAAATGTCTTTTTTCAGCAACATAATTTTATAATAATAGCCACATCTCAATGATCATATGAAGGGTATAACTAAAGTAATCCTGAATGAGGGAATCGGTTTTGCTCAGTTGGCTAGATTGTTGGTTTACAGCGCAGTGTAATGCAAACAGCACGGGTTCAACTCCCATCACTGGTTTGAGGCTACCATGAAGGACTCTCCTTCTCAACCTCTTCTGTCACCTGAGGTCCGGTGGCGCTCAGTTAAATTACCACCAGTCACTTCTCTTTCTAATGAGAGAGCAGCCCCTAAGGTCTGGTACGACTATAGCGACAACAACAGGACTGAATGAGGTGAATGAAAAGATAATAAAAATGCCCAAATGAAAAGATTAACTGCATTTAAAAATGTTGGAATCCCAATAATTCAAATGTGAAAGCTGGTATGTGATCATTATTTCCACCTACATTTTCCAGTCCAAGTACTATTAGCTCCCACTTGTCATTGCAAACACACACACTAATAGCTTCTGAAACTGGCCTCTGACTCAATATGTCTATTCTTCTGTTTGAGTTCAGCTGCTTAACTACAAATTATTGTCAAAGCTACTAAGTACAATGGAAAAATGTGCTCTTATAGGAATCAACAAAATAAACCAAATGAAATATTACACAACTCCAGGAAATGCATTTAAAAATTTGCAAAATAATCTTGAAAGCTAATTGTTTTTTTATTTAATGTATTAACTGTAAAGAGGTATTGTCTATTTTAATTAAATGTATGAGTAGAACTTGTAACTACTTCACCTCTATTAAATTTTGTACGAAGAGATTTTTAAACATGTGAATGGGAATGGTGCAGACAAATCCAGTGCCTTGACAAATACTCTGAGTTATAGTCTCATAATCTCATCACAGCAAATGGTGGAATTTAAATTCAGTTAATAAATCTGAAATATTAAGACGAGTTTAACAATAATTAATAAGCATGACAACTGTTTCAACTATTATCAATTGCTATAAAATCCCATCTCATTCATCAATGTCCTTTCAGGAAGGATACTACTATCCTGACCAGGTCTAGCTGATACGTGATTTCAAATCCTCTGTAGAATTGACTCCTAATCCTTCTCTGAAAAAGGAAATTAGGAATGGACAACATACGCAGACATTGCCAGCAATGCTAATATCCAATGAAAGGACAAAAAAAGAAAACTGGAGAAGAAATATCTTCCATTATTGCAACAAATATTGCATATACTGCTTCAGACAAGTTGATACAATGCATGGTTTAGAGATAATCATTTCACACTTGCACAACTTACAGATTGAGATGTGCATTAGGCAAAGTATGTTGAAAGTACTGTAATTCTGCATAACTGTTTTGAAGATGTCAATTGAACTATTTGAATTCCCATTTTCTCAAATTGAAATTGTATGGGTTATGAAGTGGCTTGGGATGAAAGGACTGCAAATTAAAATGAAAAGACCTGTCAACTGTTGAAAATAGCTTTCATTTCATGTCTGTTTGCCATCCCATATTTTAAAAGAGATGTTGCATTATATATGCAAATTTTAAAAACATTTTAAATATTTATAAAAAGCAAGAATTTTGGTTTTGGTTTCCTAATTTGGAAAACAGGATGTTATATTAGAATCAGTTCCAAGAATATTCACTCAACTGATTTCTGAGATTAAAGATGTATCTTATTCAGAATGGTTGAACAGATTGGGCCTTTCTCCCATGGAGTTTAGAAGAATGAGAGGTGATCTTAGTGAGACAGATGCTGAGGAAACTTGCTAAGATGGATTCTGAAAGTTTTTTTTAATAATTCATGGATGTAGGGCTCACTGGCAGGGATAGTTTTACTTCCCATTCCTGCTTGCGTTTGAGAAGGTGAGGCTGGACAGCCTTCATGAACCATACACCCACAATGCTGTTAGGGATGGAATTGCAGATGTTAACCCAGTGATACTGAAGGAATGGCAACACATTTCAAAATTAGGATGGTGATTGACATAGAGTAGAACTTGAAAGTGAGGATGTTGATAAGTATCTGCAATTGTGTCAGCCTGCTCCTGCCCCACCAAATTCATCTCTACCAACATTGATAATGTCCTGTACTCCCGGTCCAGGAACTCCCCATATATATTCGGGACACCCCCCCACACCCTCCACCTCCTCAAAGACTTCAGTTTCCCTGGCCCACCAATGCTTCACTTTCACCATGGACATCCAATCCCTCTACACCTCCATCCGCCATGACCAGGGCCTCCAAGCACTGCATTTCTTCCTCTCCAGACACCCCCACCAATACCCTCCCACTGACACTCTTATTCATTCGGTTGAACTGGTCCTCACGCTCAACAATTTCTTCTTCAAATCCTCCCACTTCCTCCAGATGAAGGGGGCAGTCATGGGCACCGACATGGGCCCCAGCTATGCCAGTCTCTTTGTTGACTACGTGAACAGTCTATCTTCTGGAGTTACACTGGCACCACTCCCCGCATTTTCCTCCGCGACATTAATGACTGCATTGGCACCACCTCGTGCTCATACGAGGAGGTTGAATGGTTCACCAACTTCACCAACACATTCCACACCGACTTTAAATTCACATGGACCATCTCTGACACCTCTCTCCCCTTCCTGGACCTCTTCATCTTCATCAAAGATGACCGACTCAACACTGACATTTTCTTCAAACTCATTGACTCTCACAGCTACCTAGATTACACCTCCTCCCATCCTGCTTCCTGCAAAAATGCTATCCCCTATTCCCAATTCTGCCTCCTCCACCGCGTCTGCTCCCAGGAGGACCAATTCCATCACAGAACACACCAAACGGCATCCTTCTTTAAAGACCATAATTTCCCCTCCCACATGGTTGATGATGCTCTCCAGCACATCTCATCCATGTCCTGCACCTCTGCCTTTGAACCCCACCCCTCAAACCACAACAAGAGCAGAACCCCCAGTCCTCACCTTCCACCCCACCAACTTCTGCATACATTGCATCATTCTCTGCCATTTCTACCACACACAAATGCACTCCACTGCCAGAGGTATATTTCCCTCCCCACCCCTATCTGCTTTCTGTAAAGACTGTTCCTCTGTGACAATCTGGTCAGGTCCATGCCCCCTTATAACCCATCCACCCCTCCTGGCACCTTCCACTGCCACAGCAGAAACTCAAAACCTGTGCTCACACCACCCCTCTCACCTCCTTCTAAGGCCCCAAAGAAGCCTTGCGCATCCATCAAAGTTTCAACTGCACTTCAAAAACATCATTTACTGTATCCATTGCTCCCGATGCAGTCTCCTCTACGTCGAGGAGACTGGATGCCTACTCGCAGAGCGCTTCAGAGAACATCTCCGAGACATCTGCACCAATCAACCCCATTGCCCTGTGGCAGAACATTTCAATTCCTCCTCCCACTCTGCTGAGGACATGCAAGTCCTGAGCCTCCTCCATCACCATGCCCTTGCCACCTGACACCTGGAGGAAGAACACCTCATCTTCTGCCATGGGACTCATAGCATCAAGGTGGACTTCACCAGTTTCCTCATTTCCTCTCCCACTCCCTTATCCCAGTTCCAACCTTCCAGCTCAGCACCATCCTCATGACCTGTCCCTCCTGCGAATCTTCCTTCCCACCAATCCACTCCACCCTCCTCTCCGACCTATCATTTTCATTCCCACCTCCATCCACTTATTCACTCTCAGCTACCTTCTCCCCAGATCCACCTTCCCCGCACATTCCCCCCTCCCATTTATCTCTCTACCGTCGAGGCTCCCAGCCTCATTCCTAATGAAGGGCTTTTGCCCAAAACAATGATTTTCTTGGTCTTCGGATGCTGCCTGTACTGTGCTTTACAGCATCATTCTAATCTTGAAGGAGAAATTATTGCCCTGCTTTGCAAGCAGGGACCCACTGGTGGACGGTGCAGGCATGAGATTTACCTTGCACCAGGACAAGCAACTGAGAACACAACACCACACCATGGTCAGGGATTGCCTCCTCAGTTACAGCAGTCTCAGCCATCTGCATGAATGCACAGCAATATAGGAACAAACACACTAGCCTTCATTCAATCTCTGCTATAGTACCCATCTCCAGTGAAGGTTTATAGCTCTACCACTCTCAATTTCCAGCAATATATTCTCTCATCCACTGTCACCCACCACAACCCCTGCATGCCTTTTTTGTTGCTCAGTGTACTCACATGCCTGGGATTCCTTCCCATCTGCACCAGCACTAGCAGTTTTGCCACACACTTTTAAGCACTGTATTACCTACCTCTCTCTTATTCCAAAAGGAAAACAGCCTCCAACAGGGCAGAAAAAGTCAAGAAATATAGAGAGCATCCTAACATTTGGCTCTTAATCCTATATGTGGAGATGATCTTGACTCTGATCACCTCCAGGTAGATGAAAGATGATGTCCAAGCCCCTGATTTGATATCAGAAGCTGCCTTTGATTTATTATGGTGGAACCTCCTGTACAAAGACTTAGCTTTGATTTTACTGACGCTAGTTGACAACCACATTGTCTGCATTCAGCAGCAAGGCAAAATAGCAGTAATGCAAGTCTGCTAACACTGGCTGAGGGGGCAAAGTGCAAGGATGTCAATGCAAGACAATGCAAAGCATGGATACTGTTTGCCTCCAGGTAAGATAGAAATAAATAAGCATTATGACAGTGAATGGAACACTAAGGATGCAGGTCACTCTAGTCTATGAGGTGGGTGAGCACCCAATACCCTAGCAGCAGAATTTCAATCATAGTTATTGTTGAAGCACAAAGTGCAGCACAAAAGTGCACAATTGTATAGAGTGCATCAGAGATGCATCATGACCATTCTTAAAGGTTGGCACACATTTGATATCAATGTCTGTGGCTGTTGTGTTTGTGCATTCAATGCCCACAGACCATACCCTGAGATATTGGTTTTGTGTGTTCAATATGGCAGTTTATTGGAACAAATGGTGTGCTGAAGTCACACTGATTTCCATGTGGAGAATTATGGATGTCTGGTTTGTTTGGTGAATTTGATAAGGTAGGAAGCTGAATATTCATAAGGCATTTTGTGACAAGCTATTATGCCCTTATTTGGCAACTCGCTGCTGTCGTAAATAACGCAGTACAGGTGCAGCAAGTTGCTCCCACCCTCAAGATAGGCCTTGCCAGAACTCTCAAGACAACCAGCATTACCCAGGCCCCTGTAAGATTTCACCCATTTTTTAAAATTACTTTAGCTTTTAGGATTTTCATTAATGTCTTTTGGTCATTCATTCACAGGACGTGGGTGTCGCTGGCCTGGCCAATGTTTATTGCCCAGACGGAAGTTAAAAATCAACCATTTGAAGCAAGTCTGGAGTCACACGTAGACCAGACTGGGTAAAGATGGCAGTTGCCTTCATTAAAGGACATTTGTGAATGAGTTGGGTTATTCCCTGACAATTGATAATGGATTCATGGTCTTCATTAACACAATTTCAGATTTTTATTGAATTCAAATTCCTCAATCTGCCATGGTGGTATTTGAACTTGGTTTTCTGGATTAATAGTCCAGCAATAATGCCACTAGACCACTGCCTGCCCTCTATCTTCACCTAAGTTGGAGTCATAGAGGTATGTAACACAGAAAAAAGCACTTTGGCTTATCGAGTCTGCACCAATCAAAAAGAAGCACCTAAGTGTTCTAATTCCATTGCAAATTTTGTGCTAGAAAAGAAACTCAAGAATTCAACAGCAATTTATTTTAACAATGATTTAAGGCACTTCTGAAAAGGGTATTGGGCATTGATGGATAAAATCTTTGTCTCAACAATGCCTAGTGGGGTAGGGTAGATGACTCCCCAAAGTATTTTTACTCAACGCATTTTCATGCATTGGGCAAGATTTTAGACATATTCAAACACACACTTGTACAATTATAATCAGACTTGTGAAGAATTCTATTTTTGAAGTCTAATTAATTGCAAAGCGAAAACATCAGAACCTCAGGCAATTCTGAGGAGCAGATTTGAGGCATTTTTTGAACTGCCTCTGAGGCAGTTCTAAAGAATTCTATTGGTGATACAATGGTCCTTGCCACACTTCTATTTGTTGCTTGATAGCTATTGAGTTTCTGATCAAGTTCAAATTCATTATTTGGACGATGCATATTTCAGTTTTGTCATAGGAACATTGGAAAAAATGATGTAAATAATCTAGATGGATTTCTGCAATCTTACATAAATCTGACAAAACATGTGATAGACATACTCTAATGATCCAATAAGATATCTTAAGAATTGGCAAAATCCTTTTTTCAAAAAGCAAAATTATTAGGACACTGGTGAAACTGAAATCAAATGCTTCCTAAAAACTGTCAGTTTTTAGGTCCAGTTGTTGATATATTTACAAGCTTCAAAATGTTAGCATTAAATGCTGATCATAGGTATATATGCAAGAAAACGTATATGCTACACTGATTAACAAATCAATTAGTTTTTTTTAACATGCTTTTGGAGTTGTTTGGATCCAAGCACTCCAGCAAAGGAGAAAAAAGTGCTAATGGATTTTTTGATCACACTAACAGTCATATTTCTGTCTTTCTGTGCTCTCTCCATCATGATTTGAAATAAAAATTAAAGGCAAGTTGACAAATGCAGAATTGACATCATGTAATCACACTGGATGGTACTGATTACAAATATAATTTGCACTAAATCATATTTCAAGGGCTTTTATGCAGGAAATGACTTTTTACAAATTATTTGTCTACTGAAGATTTTGTTTGTCAAAACCATTGGACATAATAATTTGTATGCAAGAAATGGACAATTAATACTTCAAAATATTCAAATTAATGTCAAAGATAAAACACATCTTTTGTGTGTCACTTTTCATGGCTTCTATTTCTATAAAATTATTTCTATAAAGTGTTTACAATAGAGATTGCACAATGGTAAAGCAGGTTAGAGTATACTGTGTCCTTATAAATGCATTTAACACTATCTTCCATTTAAAAAAATGCACATACCATCATTTGCAGCTCCAAGTTGTCTTACATATGAAAGAAACATATAATACACAAATGAAAATCTTGTGTTCATTCTAGTCAGTTTCACTTTCTGCTTCTACATATGCATTTGTTATGACGTGGAGGTGAACTCCTCTGTTAATTAAACCAAACACCCAGAAAAGCTCACCTCACCTCGTAATTTGTTAAATATGAGTGACAAAGAACTCCCAAATTCCATTAGGTAAAGAAAATAACACCAATTTTTTAAAACTCTAAAATTGAACATTAAACAGCAACTATTCACAACTCTAATCCCCCCTTTCTTTTAACTGCTGATTACTTGCCTCCAACTCTCCAACAATACACTGTTCCATTAAGACACATATTAAAATTTAATCAACTTAATTTCAAATTCACACAGCTGCTGTCACCTTCTGTGACTTCACTCTTTAGGCTGCTGAATTCCCTGGGTCATCTTTTTTTTACTGTGAGTATGTTTCATACGAAAAGGTACCTTTGACATAGATGGTTTCCTAATTTCATCTGTCTTGATGGCAGTTGCTCTCTCTCCAATTTTCAAAACATCTGCATTTTTACATCTCCAACATAAGATTGGTTCATTGGTTTGATGATGGCAAAACAACAAATTCAAACTCAATTGGGTTTTAGTATCCTGGGGCATAATTTAAACTGATTGGTTAAATTTGAATTGTTGTCAAAACAGCAACCAACTCATTGATTCATTTCCCAACCAAATGCTATATATTTTCAAAGTTTGTGAGAAGATTTGTAGCTTGGGTGCTCGTTGTTGTGGTTCTGTTCGCCGAGCTGGGAGTTTTTCTTGCAAACGTTTCGTCCCCTTTCTAGGTGACATCTTCAGTGCTTGGGAGCCTCCTGTGAAGCGCTTCTGTGCTGATTCCTCCAGCATTTATACTGGTTTGAATCTGCCGCTTCCGGTTGTCAGTTGCTGTCCGTTGCAGTGGCCGATATATAGGGTCTAGGTCAATGTGTCTGTTGATAGAATTCGTGGATGAGTGCCATGCCTCTAGGAATTCCCTGGCTGTTCTCTGTTTGGCCTGCCCTATAAAAGTGGTGTTGTCCCAATCAAATTCATGTTGTTTGTCATCTGAGTGTATGGCTACGAGTGATAGCTGGTCGTGTCGTTTCGTGGCTAGTTGATGTTCGTGGATGCGGGTTGTTAGCTGTCTTCCTGTTTGTCCTATGTAGTGTTTTGTGCAGTCCTTGCATGGGATTTTGTACACTACATTGGTTTTGCTCCTGCTGGGTATCGGGTCCTTTGTCCTGGTGAGTTGTTGTCTGAGGGTGGCTGTTGGTTTGTGTGCTGTTATGAGCCCTAGTGGTCGCAGCAGTCTGGCTGTCAGTTCAGAAATGCTCCTGATGTATGGGAGTGTGGCCAGTCCTTTGCGTTGTGGCATGTCCTCATTTCGTTGTCTTTCCCTGCGGCATCTGTTGATGAAATTGCGTGGGTATCCGTTTTTGTTGAATACCTTGTATAGGTGTTCTTCTTCCTCTTTTTGTAGTTCAGGTGTGCTAGAATGTGTTGTGACCCTTTTGAATAATGTCCTGATGCAACTTTGTTTGTGTGTGTTGGGGTGGTTGCTTTCATAGTTCAGGACTTGGTCTGTGTGTGTGGCTTTTCTGTATACCTTCGTGGTGAATTCTCCGTTTGGTGTTCTTTGTACCATCACGTCCAGGAATAGGAGCTGGTTGTCCTTTTCTTCCTCTCTCGTGAATCGGATTCCTGTGAGTGTGGCGTTGATGATCCGGTGTGTGTTCTCTATTTCTTGTGTGTTTAATGATTACAAAGGTGTCGTCCACGTATCTGACCCATAGTTTGGGTTGTAATTGTGTTAAAACTGTTTTTTCTAGCCTTTGCATTACTGCTTCTGCTATGAGTCCGGAGATCGGTGAGCCCATGGGTGTTCCGTTGATTTGTTCATATATCTGGTTGTTGAATGTGAAGTGTGTTGTGAGGCACAGGTCCAGTAGTTTAAGTATGCCGTCTTTGTTGATAGGTTCAGCGTCCTGTTGTCTGTTATGTATGTCCAGCAGGTTGGATATTGTTTCTCTGGCTAGGGTTTTGTCAATAGAAGTGAATATATTTTCAATTTTCCAGTCCACTCTGAGATTGCTAGTTAATGTTTATACAGGTGCTTGTAATTTCATTCCAAACAGCATTCACTCTCTCTTAAAGGTACAATACACACCTTCAACTTTATAACATATTTCATTCATAATCTCCAAACATTCAAGTATTTTAATGGCACATTTTCTTTGAGGACAAATCAGGAGCACTGCGGTGCTAAAGGCTCATGTGAGTAGATCATTGAAAATGTCCAGACATATTCAGAAACCAATTAGCAAAGTATTTGGAATCTCATTCTTCATTCATAATATGAAAGCATGGACATTTGTCGAACTTTGATAAACATCTGGTTAGGCCATAATTGCAGCATTGCATCCATTTCTGGTCACCGCATATTAGGCAGAATGTGTGTGCGTCCTTGAGATGGTTTACAGAAGATGCACCTTAATGAGTTGCATAAATGAGGAAATTTAACAGCTGTGGAGAAACTGGTATTGTTTTCCTCAAAAAAAAGGAAGTGGGGATAATCATTTGAACAAAGAAGCAGATCATTCAATTATTCTAGCCTGTTCTGCCATCCAATCAGATCCTGGCTGGTTGGATCCAATGCAAAAGATTATGAAACTTCTAGTTAAAGTGAGCAAGAAAAATTTGTCCTAAACTGCTGATTATACAGTGACTCAGAACAAAGTCACAGATCAAGAATTACAAAGGGATGTGAAGGCAAACTTCAATTACTGAGAATGTGCTGTGTTTATGGATGATGGAAGCTGAAGTGATCAATATTGCCAAAGGAAAATTTGATAGGCAGGAAAACAAATTTGCCAGATGCTGGGTGCAGCAGAGGGACTGGAACTGGCTGGATTACACCACAGAAAGGTGGCATGGGCCCTCAAAGCTGAATGGGTTTCTTTGGTGCCATCACGACTGTACAACTTCAAGTGAAACATGAATTTCTTAACTAGAGCAAAAGTGGAAAATGGCACCAATAAGCATCAAACAGCTGATTCAATTTAAGAATCTTTACTTCTCAACCATGCAATAGGGTTACAACTTTATGCAACTGTGAGTTCTGCTTATTGCTACAGGTTAATAAAACTACACAACAATCAAACATTCTTGAAGCCTGTTTAACTATTTAAAATATTTACAAACAGATGCTAACTGAGGAAAAAGGCAGTTGAACATTCTGTTCATAACTTTTGGCGAAGTTGGGCAAGGAGGTTATAAATTCGGAGAGAAGTTAAGAGAAGGGATGATTTAGGAAGTAGAGATTGGATCTTACCAGTATTTTATGGACGGACAGTAAGGTGGGAGAACTGCTGAAATACTTGGTTGGGGTGGGGGGTGGGTGATGGACGTGCTCATTGCCTTTCAGCTACCATGACATCCTGCCAGCGATGGGGAAGGTGGCCTAATTCAGCCGGTTATTACTGATCCTATTTAGAATCAGATCCCTGCTGCCACTGACATTAAACCAAAAGCAATGGAACCCTCTGTTGTTTGGGAAACCTGCCACATTATTTGCGGCCACCTTCCAGCTGTTTAAAAGCACTGATGGGAAGAGGGATGGTCATTTCCCAGCACTCTTTGGTGAACGGAGGGACCTTCTGTGCCAATAATGCTGACTCACTTCAGCAATTTCCTCACTTTGTTTTCACATCATCGCCCCGAACCCTCCTTACTTCGCTGTGATTGTACAACCCGAACAGTGCCCACTGCTCCTGGTGCTGCCGCTTTGCCTGCTGTTGAACTGCCCGCCTTCTGATTAGCTGGCAGGTGTGATCATTCTTTTTCTTACAATGGTCAGCCTGATGATGACAATTAATTGATTATTGTTGAAATATTGCAGCCTTGGGTCCCACCAACCGTGCAGTGAGTCTAACCAACTTTCATTTCAGGCAGTGAAGTCCTTGTTATTACAGTTAAATCCAGCCCTGAGTTTGAGACAGGTAAATGGGTCTGCCATGAATGGTCAACCAAAGAATAGGGTGGATGCAAAGAATGTAGAGTTTGGAGGACTCAAATGTACACAAGGGAATGCAAGGCAGAAGCAATGTGAAATAAAAGGAACATAATGCTGGAAATTAGTATGAATCAACAAGCATATGAATGATGGGTTAAAATATTTATTTGTGTGCTGAACTGATTGAAATTTATGGAAGGTAGTTTAAGGCAAAATTAATGTGGATAAAATTATCTCAAGGTAAAATGTAGGGGCATAAATGAGGATGGGGTTAAGTAATGTTGCAGCAATGGAAGAAAATTAATTTCATGAGAGATAGAATATTCTGTTCAGCTTCGAAACATCTGATGTAAAAGGAAGTTAATCACTTTTAATTTTTTACAAGTTGCCCTGGGCCAAAGTAATTAGCAATTTTACACTTGTAACTGCAGATAATGGAGGAATTAGACACATTTTTAAGGCAAAACAGATTGAACCCTTCATTTCATTAGTACTATGCTAGATCGGTCAGTGATCAGAACTTAGACAAATTGCAGAAAATAGAAAGGAATTCTATTTCCCCACACTGGCAATTCTCATCTAATTGTCAGAAAATTGTATTAAAGGTAAATAATGTTTGCACGGTTCCTGAGTTCAAGAGTCCTCTTCCATGAAAAAAACAGTTTGCACATTTCTTCTGTATTTTGTGCCAAAATTTCAATTTTGCCAAGTGCCCAAACAATTTCTCATGAATGTCGGGAGAATTGAACCTTCTTCATTAGGGAAGAATGAAACAGGTGAGTGCTAAAAACCCTTCTGGTTTTGATTAAAATATCAATTTCATACATTAGGTCTCCATACAGCATATCATGGTGGAGAGTGAGCAACAAAAGTGATTTTCACTGAGTCTAGTGAGCCAGCTCCACTGTTTTTTATGATCATAATTGATTTCATCTCGACCTCAATTCCACTTTCTCACTTTATCTTCTAACTCTTTAATCCATTACTAGTTAAAAGTCTGACTATCTCCTCCTAAAATGTAGTCAGTTTCCTGACATCTATCACATCTTGGAATAGTGAATTCCACAGATTCACAAAGAGAAGCCATTATTCCTCATCTCTGTTTTAAATCTATCAATGGTTAGCCTAAAAATATGACCTCTCCTTCTCGATGGCCCCACAAGGGGAAAAACCCACTCTGCATCTACCTTGTCGATCTCCTTATATACGTCATGTAGACTTGTTCTCATCCTTGTGAACTCTAATGAATGCAGGTATAAACTGCTCAATTTCTCCTTATAAGTCAAGCCTTTCACCTCTGAAATTAATCCAGTGAACCTTCTCTGAACTGCCTCTAATTCAATTACATCCTTTCTCAATTAAGAGGACCAAAACTGTATATAGTACTCCGGATATGGTCTCACCAATGGCAGTTGCAGCACTTCCCAATATTGATACTCCACTCCTTTAGCAACGGAAACCAAAATTCAATTTTCCCTCATTATTACCTGCTGTACCTGCGTGCTGGTTTCCTGTAATTCATGTAAAAGGAAGCCCAGATCCCTCCGCACCAAAGCATTTTGATGTTTCAGTCCATTTGGATAATCAGCTGCCTTTTCATTAAGCATATCAAATTTGTGATTCTAGACTACATTGTCACCACAATCAAAAAGTGTGGCGCTGGAAAAGCGCAGCAGGTCAGGCAGCATCTGAGGAGCAGGACAGTCGATGTATTGAGCATAAGCGCTTCTTCAGGAATGCGGGGGGGGGCGGGGGGAGCTGAGTGATAAGTAGAAGGGTGGGGTTGGAGGGAAGGTAGCTAGGAAGACAAAAAGTAGATGCAGGTGGGAGTTGATGGTGATAGGTCAGTGGGGAGGGAAGATGGACTGGTGGGACAGGTCAAGAGGGTGATGCTGAGTTGGAGGGTTGGATCTGGGATGAGGTGGGGAGAAGGGAGATTTGGAAACTAGTGAAGTAAATGTTAATGCCATGTGGTTGAAAGATCCCATGGTGAAAGATAAGGTGTTCTTCCTCCAGGCATTGGGTAGCTTGGATTTGACGGTGGAGGAGGCCCAGGGCTTGCATGTCCTTGGTGGAGTGCGAGGGGGAGTTGAAGTAGTCAGCCACAGGGCAGTGTGGTTGTTTGGTGCATGTGTCCTAGAAATGTTCCCTGAAATGTTCCGTGAGTTGGCGTCCTGTCTCCCCTATGTAGACAAGACCACATCGAGAACAACGGACACAGCAGATGAGGTTTTGGATGTGGAGGAAAATCTCTGCTGGATGTGGAAGAATCCTTTGGGGCCTTGGATGAAGGTGAGGTGGGGGGGGGGGGGGGTGCGGGGAAATCTAGGTGCAGGTTTTACACCTCTTGTGGTGGCAAGGATGAGTGCCGGGAGTGGATGGTGGGTTGATGTAGAGCGTGGACCTAACAAGGGAGTCACAGAGGGAATGATCTCTGCAGAACGCAGATAGGGGTGGAAAATATATCTGGGTCTGATTGCAGGTGGTGGAAATGGCAGAGGATGATGCATTGTATGCAAAGGTTAGTGGGGTGAAAGATGAAGACTAGGGGGGGTTCTATCCTTGTTGCACTTGGAGGGGTGGGATTCAAGGGCGGAGGTGTGGGAAGTGGAGGAGATCCTTCCCACATATCTGCTCCACCCTGCCCACCGACATATCACAATCACCTCCCACCTGCATCTACCAGCTCCCTTCCTCCCACTCCACCTTCCTATTCATCTCTCAGCCCCCTTCTCACTCCCCATATTCCTGGTGAAGAGCTTTTGCTTGAAACGATTCTCCTGCTCCTCAAATGCTGCCTAATCTGTTGTGCTTTTCCAGCATCACAATTTTTAACTCTGATCTGCAGCATGTGCAGTCCTCACTTTCTCATTGTCACCACAATATACAGATGTCAAAAAAATAAGTAAATTGTTTGTGAAATAAGTTAGATTTTAAAATACCAAGTAAAACACTTTTGAGTAAGTGTTGCACTGACACTAACTTTGTTCACACACCACCAACTACACCTCCCCCCAAGATTGCTTTATCAGATCACCCCTCTCATCCTGGGATTCAAAATACTCTCACTGCTGGTCTGGATACCATTTCCTCTATACCTGGGAACCTGACACCCTCTGTCACCTGACTCTAAGACCTCCTGGCCTGTGCTTCTCTCCCCTCTTCCACCCTGAGATCTGACCTCCACTGCTGGATCAGACACCTGCCCATCACCTGCCCCTGGAGCCAAACATCCCTTCCACTGTGTCCCTTCTACTGCCACTGAACCTGACACCCAACCTCACCCCACTCTGGACTGCTCTGATAGTTCATGCTGACCTTCAGGCACAGTCGATAAGACACCACCTTCAGCTCTGGACCCTACACCACCCCAGCATCCTCCGGGGACCCAACCCCCTTTCCCTGCATTTAGGCACCTCTCCCTCCCTCTCAGGCTTTACCCACTGGGACCCAACCCCATCTTCCCCTGCTCCAGGCCTGACATGTCCCCTTACCAAATCCCAACCTCCCACACTCCAGAGCTCATATTTCCTACCCATTCCACTATAGCCTAAACACTCCATCATTTTGCCACCTTACTCCTTGCATCCTAATGACCTGGCACCTAAATTATTTTCATCCTACTGCTTACCACTTGGCACCTTACACACCTGGCATGCTAACCTTCCTGCACCCAAACCTCACACTTATCTCATCCACTTTACCTATGTTTTAACAACAGTTGTCAATGTGCCTGTCTGTGATGTTAAACCATTACATTTCAGAATGCAGCAACTGACTGTCGTGAAAAAGGGACTGTAGTTCACCTTTTCCACACTGCTCTATGCTACAGGAAACTTGTCACAATGGAAGTAAAGCTCTGTATTCCTGAAGGAATCCTGATTGGCATCTCTCGTCAGAAATATGGAGCTGACTCATTGCGTAAGAATGAAGAAGCAGATGGAAATGTGTAAGATTTCCATTTCTCAGAAATCCCGGCTCAATATGTGTGAACAATACCTCAATAAGGTGATTACACTTCAAAATCTTAGGATTGCAAAGAGTTAATCTGAGTCAGAACATCTTAAATTTCAAGGTATTTTTGTGACTGCACGGAATGAAAATTAATCAAGAGCAACAATTTATCACAGGCCATATAACAGGACATACTGTGTGAATTCTCAAGCAGCCTGCTGAGCTGTATTGCTCATAAATATGTAGAGTATGTATCTATTAAACATCTAGCGTTCCCCATGAAAAGTAACAGCATTCTGCTTCAATTAGCACAAATAGATTGGTTCATCTACATTGCTAGTAATGAATAACAGAATCACACAGTTCTGATGGCTTTACTAAGTACAGTGATGGTAGATTTGAATATTTAAAATAATCTTACTGAACGTTGTAAGTTTTCAATAATATTATTCCATATATTTAATTTCCTTTTCTCAGTAGTTTTGCAATTTTCCTGTGTCCATTGTGTAGTATCTTAAAGAAAGCATGTTGCAAATTTCTGACAAGATTGAGGTTGCAGTCTTAACTTTTCCTTCAAATGAGCCTATTTGCATCGGCCTTCTGCCAAAAAATGTACTGACAGCACATCAGTAAAGCTTATTCATTTATTTCCTTGGCAAAGACTGGATTCAAGCCCGCAGAGATCAAAGACGGACAACAGATCTGCAGCAGAACCATTTCAAAACTCTCTCAATATATGATGCTATTAAGATTCATGTGAATTATGCACAAGATACAATAGATAAAGCTGCAGAAATGAAAACATTATTTTACCTAGATAACTAGCATGTGCTTCTGTGCTGTGTAGATACCATTCATGCTTATATCGATGATAACAAATATAGATAACAAATAGAGAAAAAAATGAGTTTTGCCATAAATGATAGCCCACAAATTACACACTGCAACTGAAGTCCTGATAAAAATGCATAATAAAAAATCTCAGACACATGTAAAAAAAAACACATGCTGTTTTTTTATTTTAGGGTGTTCATCATGGAGGACCAGAGCAGGGAATGGGAAAGAGGCAGTTTGGAGTAACCAATTGGTTTCTTTGCTGAAGCTTGCCGCAAAACATCAGAAGGCTTCAAATTTAATATCAAGGTCTGCAAGGACAACTCTCTCCCAACTGCCTACCACTGCGCTACCACCTCAGGAATGGTGATGGTGACATCTGGGACTTTGTAAGTTATAATTCTATGAGTGTAACTATCGGGCAGTTACTTGAGTAGACCGAGGGGGCCAACTCTCCCAATCCTGACACAATTCCCTAAATGTCAGCCAAGAGGACATTGCATGGTTGAATACACCATTGTCATTTCTAGTGCCTTGCTTGATACCGGATGGTCCATTTGGTTTCATTATTCTTATCAGACGTTGCAGCAATTAGGTACAACTGAGGGGTGCTTAAGCCATTTAAGAAACATTATGTTGCTGTGGGTGTGCAGTCATATGCTGGCCAGACCCAGTGAGGATGGCACATTTTCCTTTCCTACAGATAATTAGTGAACCAGATGTATATTTATGACAATTAATAACATTATCACAATCAATATTAGACTAATATTAAATTCCACATTAATTAATTGAATTTAAATTTTAACATCTACTCTGGTGGGATTCTAAACCATACACCGAGGGCACTATCCTATGTCGATCCTACACACCATCACCTCCCAAATGTGTTGGAACTATCACAATGATGTGGCAATACTGTTATCAAACAATCAACTCCATTCTTTGACATGAAAGATGCTGCCCTGTATCACTTTGCAGAGATCTTCAAGGAGCAGTCATATGACAAATAAAAACCTCTAAAGTTCCACAATAAATACAATCCTCAAATTATTCTGGAAGATATTACAATCAGCAAAAGAAAGTCTGCTGTTAATCACTTGATCAGAAACTCAAATGGATCAACCACATAAATACTAGTAGATTAGATTATAATCTGCGTATTAGAATAGAATAGATTAGTCTTTATTGTCACGTGCACTCGAATGAATGTAATGAAATGTTTGTGGTGCCATCTCTCGGTACCATCTTAGGTATAGAGTACCAGGGATAGAGATACTTCAAGTGAGAATATGTTAGAACATATAGCCTGGTTAAGTGCTCTTTATTTAAAAATATGAACTGTAAATAACATAGTGAATGAAGTGTAAAAGCAAATGCAAATTGAGACGATTGCAAGACATTCATGGCTTAGAACTGAATATACTAGGTTATAAGGTTTACAAGAAAATATAGGAAACATGACAGAAATACTGGGTTAGCCTAACTACTTAATGATAAAATTATTTCAATTAAAGCCAAGGATATAATAAGAGCTAAGTCATAGAGTCGCAATAATTTTCAGCATGGAAACAGACCCTTCGGTCCAACTCGTGCATGCCAACCAGACATCCCAACTGAAACTAGTCCCACCTGCCAGTACCCGGTCCATATCCCTCCAAACCCTTCCTATTCATATACCCATCCAGATGGATCTTAAATGTTACAATTGTGCCAGCCTCTACCATTTTCTTTGGCTGCCCATTCCATACACATACTACCCTCTACGTGAAAACATTGCCCCTTAGGTCTCTTTTATATCTTTCCCCTTTCACCCTAAACCTATGTCCTCTAGTTCCAGACTCCCCCATCCCAGGGAAAAAGGCTTTGTCTATTTACCCTATCCATGCCTCTCATGATTTTGTAAACGTCTGTAAGGTCACCCCTCCACCTCCGACGCTCCAGGAAAAACAGTCCCAGCCTGTTCAGCCTCTCCCTATAGTTAAAATCCTCCAAACCTGGCAACAACCTCGCAAATCTTTTCTGAACCCTTTCAAGTTTCATAACATCTTTCTGTTAGGAAGGAGACCAGAATTGCACACAATATTCCAACAGTGACCTAACCATTGTCCTGTACAGCTACAACATGACCTCCCAACTCCTGTACTCAATACTCTGGCCAATAAAGAAAAGCATACCAAATTCCCTTTTCACTATCTTACCCACTGTGACTCTACTTCCAAGGAACTATGAACATGCACTCCAAGGTCTCTTTGTTCAGCAACACTCCCTAGGACCTTACCATTAAGTATATAAGTCTTGCTAAGATCTACTTTCCCAAAATGTAGCCCCTCACATTTATCTAAATTATATTCCATCTGCCACTTCTCAGCCCATTAGCCCATCTGGTAAAGATCCCATTGTAATCTGAGGTAACCTTCTTTGCTGTCCACTACACCTCCAATTCTGGTGTCATCTGTAAACTTGCTAACTACGCCTGTTATGCTCACATCCAAATCGTTTACATAAACGACAAAAAGTATTGGACCCAGCACCGATCCTTGTGGCACTCCACTGGTCACAGGCCTCCAGTCTGAAAAACAACCCTCCATCACCCTCTGTCTTTTAACTTTGAGACAGTTCTGTATTCAAATGGCTAGTTCTCCCTGTATTCCATGAGATCTAACCTTGCTAACCAGTCTCCCATGGGGAACACTGTGGAACACTGTACTGAAGTCCATATAGATCACATGCAGCACTCTGCCCTCATCAATCCTCTTTGTTACTTCTTCAAAAAACTCAGTCAAGTTTGTGAGACATGATTTCCCATGCACAAACCATGTTGACTATCCCTTGCCTTTCCAAATACATATACCTCCTATCCTTCAGGATTCCCTCAGACAATTTGCCCTAGCTTCAGTGGAGTCTTTATTGATAGAATTGCGGAATTAGAGATGGCGATGGGAGTAGTGGTAACAATGTTAAATGGTAGAATGTATTTATGTATAGACTAGATAAGAATGTGGTTAAGGCAGAGCGATTTTAATACAAAGTTTTGACTTCCATATTGTTGAGGATAAGTGGCCAAGCTTATGTTAGAGTGGTAATAAATTTCTTGAACGCATTCATGTGGCTTTCTGCAACAATTCTTCATAGAACCAATAACAGGCAGGATACATGAGATTGAATTATGAGCAATCAGCCACATTTCGTTGACACCAAAAGCATGCATGAATACTTAGCTTATAGTGCTCATTATACCATTAAGCTTAAAGTTAGACTTGAAAAGCAAGAAAATGAAATAGCTACTGTGTAGGAACATGGACATTTTGCCAGCAAGGATCAGCCTATCCTCAAATTCCACCACAGCCACGTAAGAAGGTTGACATCACCATAAAGGTAACATACTTGTGGCAGACTGAAACCATCAGAGACAGAGGCTCCATGCTCCAAAGGGAGAGCAGCTGGCAGGAGTTACCACACCCAAAATCCAAATGATATATCTCGATAGGTTTCCCCTCTGCTTCGAGATAGTTCATCCCTAATAATTTTTACATTGCAATAAACAGTCTAAAAACTCCTCCAAGTTGAGATGGTTTGAAACGTGCCTCAAGAAAGCTTGCCCTTCACATTGGGCCTCCTGTGAATGTGAGAGGGTTGGCACCAGTGCATCAGGGATTAGATGGGAGGATTTATGTTGTCTGCCATACTGTCTGTCAATGCAAGCTCAGGGTCCCCATATGGCCCAATAAAACTAAAAAAAGGCATACAAACATGCAAACGTACAAAAACTCTAACATATAAAGTAGATCTTGCTCCTGGTCTTAGAGGCCTGAATCATGTTCTTACAAAAGAAAAACCAATGGGAAAGTAGGTCCTTTTTGCTCAAATTTTTCCTGCCACTTTCAAGGCCATTCCCCATCCCATTTCAGTGCTCCTCCTGCTCTCACTCCTTGCCCCCGGCTCTCACAGTCATTATTTCCACTCCCCTCACAGATCTAGGTTCTCAGCACCTTTCACGGACTAAAACAGAGTCATGCAAGAAAAGATTTGGCAAACATTGCTCCAGCAGATTTGTAGTTTTTTCATACATCAGTCACAATTTTACACAAAAAAAGCTGTAGTAGGACAGCTAGGAAAGACTTTTGTACAATAGACCCAAATGATTTAATGGCTATAAACAAAGCAAATCCCTAAATCTTAGTGAAGCTAATAGCTTCCAGCTCTAGGGTAGATTTGTTTTAAAAGAAAAGCCAGACAATAGCTCCAATAGGTCTACATCAATATTCCAGTCAAATAGGACAGCAAATGACTTGAGAACTAAAACCACATGTAGTTCAGTGACAGTAGCATTGATATAGCATAGGTCAGGAGAATATTGCTCCTGTGGTCTGACACACAGGAAGCTACAATTGAAGAAATGTATATTGACACAAAAGAGCATTTGATATCAATGGTTCTGATCTGTAAAGTCATTCCTACACGTTCAAAAGCTGTATGTGTACTCAAAAAGAATGATAATATAGCGAGGGATCTGATGAGGAAACCAAGAATAAGGGATGTTGATTTGGTCTTTTAGCTGTGATCACTCTCCAGACCACGTATTTACCTCCAGGGAGATATCCAGATCAGTTTGTAAATGGATAAAAAGAGTAAGGACTCTAAAATGGATACCACTGATAATGAAGTGGAGGAATTGAGAATTTGTGACCTGCCTGCATCAGTTCCAAGGGAAATGGGCAGGTTGCATATTAGGTGGCAGGATCAAAACTCATAGTTCCCCACACAGTCTGCCTCTTTTCTCAGCAGGAGTCTGAACTGTTTTGTGCTGAAAGCATATGGCATAGCCAGGCTTCTGTTGTTAAAGGAGCTGTTTTTCCCACTTAAAGGCAGGCACTGACGGATATATGGGAGCTGCTGATTATTATTTTTGCGATTGTAGATATAAGAAAATAAAGAACAGAACACAGACAGAACTCTGGTCATAGACACAGCACTAGAGGCATGAGAGGTTGAGATGACTAAGAGTAGAGACACTAAGTTTCCACTGAGAGCCAGATGGATCTTTTGGGCCATCCTGAGAAGGAATTTGAAACGGAGGCCCAAAGAGGTCAATTCCCAATGCCTGGACTCAAGTTGCTATTCCATGTCACGTGTGAATTGACTGAAGATGAGCCCGTGTCATAGTGTCCCTGAGAACACTGAGTATAATGATCGATTCTTGATGTTACTCCTTTTCAACTCCTAGCTATCTTCATCGTTCTATCTGGCATGGTGAACAAGTTGTGACTGGTGCACCCATGGATCACTTGTTTCTCACCTTGTACAAGCTCCCTCACAAAAACCTTCTCCATTCTGATTTTCTGCTTTCATAAACCCAAGAACTGCCACCTGCCTGGCTGCTAAAGCTCACAAATGGAGTGATCATCACTGTCCTGTCACTTGGCACTTGAAGCCACCAGCTCAGATATGAGTCCTGCAAATATCTTCCAGGCTCGTTAGAAGTAGAACCTGAATGTGGTGAATCACAAGGCATGAGTGGACCATTGGCAGACCAACTCCGTCAGTTCGTCAATGCACAAGAGGGTGAAGCAAATAGTTTCTAGTTTCTGGTACAGGCAACTCAGCCGAGGACCTCATTGAGACAGTGCCCAGAAGAATGTTGATAGACCTGTACACTAAAATAGTGGGGGTGCTGACTGGACTGCCAGACAGTTTCCTGTCTCAAAAAGTGTGGGTCTGAAAAATCACAGCCGGTCAGGCAGCATCCGAGGAACAGGAGAATCGATGTTTCGAGCATAAGCTGTTTGTCAGGATGCTGCCTGACTGGCTATGCTAGTCCAGTGCCTCACGTTTTGACTCTGATCTCCAGCATCTGCAGTCCTCAGTTTCTCTCAGCTTCTTTTTTTCTGTCAAGAAGGACAGAGGAATCTGACTTCAAATTGACAAAGGATGCCATGTCACAGCTTGTCCCATCTGCTTTATCTCCTTGTCTTCGACATGATTCAGAGGAACTGCAATGGTGTACAAAGTTAAAAATCACACAACACCAGGTTATAGACCAACAGGTTTAATTGGAAGTGACACTCCTTCATCAGGTGATAGAAGGGTAGTAGTGTGCTTTAATCGACAGGCATTTGTTGCACTGGAGGTAGCAGCAGTAGAAACTCATTGGAGGGGAAATACCTTAGTTGGAATGGCCTCTGATAGACTCAGGGCCCCCAAGAGGAGGCAGTCACTCCCATACATATTTCAGATGTGATGTCACCAAATCAGCTTGGACACTTGGGCTTAGCTTTCTCACCCAGCCTTAAGAGTCGCATTAAAGTCTGACTTTTGTGTGCACAGGTCACCTTCCTGTGAAGATGTAACAATGCTCCTTGCCAAATCCAGCAAGTCATCACAAAAATTCCAACACTACTCCTCAGCACTTCACAGACACATTACTATCAGAAACATTCTTAAAACTAGTCACACTTGCAAAGTGGGCGCTTGTGTCTTTAAGCGGCACTTCTGCTTGAATCACTTTGCCGCTGAATGTCTGACCTATGGTCCAAATTTGGGAAAATCAGGAACTACATCAACCAATCAAGTTGCACGACTCAGGATAGCAGCAGTTCAGCAACTTCCTGCATGCACATATGGTGGCTACAAGTTGAGGCTGTCAGTGCAGTGCACATGACTCACGCACTCCCCCTTAAAGGGATCAGCCTTCATAGTGTCAATACAGGAATGGAACTTATGGCCTAAAATTTTTGCATCTTCATGCTGGTAACTTATTCTTCCGTGGAAGGAGAGCAACATCACTCTTGGATGACAAAGTTGAACTGAGTATTAAAGAAAAACATACACAATCTAAAACTGCTTTTCCAAGTAAAGTCTTGTCAAGAAGCTGAAGAATCATGACAATAAAAATTCTATCATGGATGGTATCACAAAGGTGGAGCCTGATAAAAGTTAGGTATGTATAATATTTTCATGGTTGACAGAAATTTCACAAGTACATTCAAGAATAGAAGTAAATAAGTCAAGATATTACATACACAGCGGAGAAAGAAAGTTGGATATGAAAGTGAACCAAAAGTTGTGTTGCATAAATTGAAGTCCTCCCCTGATGTTAGATTCCTAATTTGTGAATTAATGAGAACTGACATTGTTAATAGCTCCGAATGAAGAAACTCCAGTGAATTACTTACCAAAATAGAATCTCAATCAATCTGAATGGTAATTTCAAAGATTGCATGTTATTATAGAAGGGAAAGCATTCAATTTGACTGTAACATTTTGTTAATACATCAGACAGCTCCACATCCTCTCTCATTATAACTATTCTTGACTTTAAGATTTACATTTTAACAACTGGCAGCTTATAGCCCTGCAATAGAGTGACAGTTCAAATATTATGTCAAAAATTCCCTTTCTTTAAAGTCCATCTTACAATGAATGGATCATGCAGTCCATGACAGTTGATTTGAGTGAGGAGATGTGGGCAGGATCAGAAAATTATTGGACATACATTAACTCCATTCAGCATAGAAATAGAGAAGGAAATGATTTGCATTTATATAGAACCTTAAAATTCATCAATTAAGAATCTAATAAGAAATGAACATTTCCTTCACCTCTAGCAGTACTATTTAAAGGACTTAAGTACATAGCATATTGTAACAGGCAGGAAGAACAGAAATCTGATCAACTTTGATTATATGGCCAGAATATCTTCCATTAATGTTTGAGGTTCCTTCCTTCCACTCAAGCTTTTCAGTTGCCTAAGCTCAGGTGACTTTGTGGCAAATAATTGAGATTGAGTTGGGAATTTGAGTAATGCAACCTGAGAAACCATATGGTTTTTCTGCTTTTTCTTTCTAGGGGATTCCAGAGAATGTGAGTACGGTAGCATTGATTCTCAGACTGGAAGGGTAGGCCTGAAATTTGTTTTTGGGAGAAGAAAGATAGATTGGTATCTCCTCTCTTCCTCCAGCAGCCCAATCACCACATTAATGTCTTTGCCAAGTTCAAGACTTTCTAACAAAAATAAATTTTCAAAATGTTTTTGTGGGACATTATCCAATTTTATTTGTAACAAATGCTGGAGTGTTGGAATCCTGTAAGGTCCGACTTATGTTTTAAACAGGCATGCATTAAGAAATGTGTCAGAAACTTCTGTGGGGATGCTGGGCTTGTTAATCTGACATTTTAACTGGCAATCAATTGAAAATCATTCTGGCACTTGCAGCCAGAGCTGAGGTTTACTGTGGTGTGTGGAGCTCAACAGGGTCAACAAGGTGAGAATACAGTGACAACCCAATGGAAATGATAGAGAGAAAAGTCTTTAAATACTAAAACATACAGCTGCTTCTATGCGTAACAAGAGGTTTTTGCTCAGAGAATGTTTTCTGAGAAATAGGAAGAGTTTGAATAGGAAGGGTTTGGAAGGATATGGGCTGGGTGCTGGCAGGTGGGACTAGATTGGGTTGGGATATCTGGTCGGCATGGACAGGTTGGACCGAAGGGTCTGTTTCCATGCTGTACATCTCTATGACACTAACTTGATTGCACAGTTTACAGATAATTTCTGACATGTTAGAAGTCTTTTCTACAATCTTTCTGCAAACACTCATCCTGAAGTGCATTTCCTTGCTATCAGCCTTCACTGTAGCAAGGGAACAGCTTATGCAGTTCTACCTCATGTGGCTGTTGATGAGCTGAAATGAGCACCAGTCATACCAAACTTAACAATAGCTGTCGTCTCCTGAATTACCTTCCATGTTTCAGGGCAAAGAGGCTAGAAACAGACTCCAGCTTGAAGGAGGCGACACTTTCAGCACAAGTGATGCAGCTTTCCAGACATGAGAAGCAACAATACCTCAGAACACTTCTGTTGGGAAAGGTTGAATTGAATTGAATTGAATTTATTGTCATATGTACCGAGGCACAGCGAAAAGCTTTGTCTTGCAAGCAATACAGGCAGATCATAGAGTTAATTAGCATAGATAAGTAAATAATAGGTAAACAGTGGCAAAAACCAAAACACAGGTACAGGTGAATGCTAAGAATTTGTGAGTACATTCAGTATTCTAACAACAGTAGGGTAGAAACTCTTTCGGTGCAGACATTTAGGCTTCTGTACATTCCCCTGGTGGTAGAGATTGTAGAAAAGCATTGTCAGGGTGGGATGGATCTTTGAGAATGCTGGCAGCCTTTCATTGACAGCGGGCCTGGTTGATGGATTCTATAGATCGGAGGTTGGCCTTTGTGATTGTCCGGGCTGAGTTCACCACTCTCTGTAAATGTCTCCAATCTTGGATGGTACAGTTTCCATACCAGGTAATAATACATCTAGACAGAATGCTCTCGCTGGCGCACCTAAAAATGTTGGCAAAGATATTCACTGTCATGCCAAATTTCCTCAGCTGCCTGAGGAAGAAGAGACACTGTTGGGCCTTTGTAACCAGTGCATCTACATGACGTGTCCAAGAAAGCTTGTTGTGGATAACCACTCCCAGAAGCTTGATACTCTCTACTCGTTCCAACTCTATGCTGTTAATGTGGAGGGGGCATGAGTAACATCCCACCGAAGGCTGGGGTGGGTTGAGTGGGAATTGATTGTCGGGGTCAACACAGGGTAATGAGTTGGGAATATAAAGTCACAGCAAGATCTGTTTAATAATTCCCAGGCAATGAAGTAAGTTTTTAATACTCTAAACATTGCAATCTCAGAACACATCTGTCGGGAAAGTTTGAGTTGAATTGAATTGAATCCTCTGAATATTTTTGACTTTAATGGAATGTTTTAGGGGGATCCAGACAGAGGTGAAGTGTCAGTTAGAAAATTGAACTTCACAGTGAGGATATGTTAGGGATTCTGTATGATTCCAATGTGCACGTCCAGTCCACGCTGCATAAACAGCCCTCTGGCTATCAGAAGATCTGGACCTGTGAGTGTCAAAAATGGAATGTGTGATGGAATGTGATGGGATGGCACTGTGAGGAATGAGTGTGAGATAGTCCTAAGACAATTGTGAGAGAGAGTTGGCTGTTCTTATGAGGACATGAGGTGGAGTCAGGATAAGGGGGAGTAATGGAACTCCCTTATTTGTCTGAAGATGACTGTTCTGGAGAATGCGAAGGAATTCAGAAAGTCAGAGTAGGCATTTGACTCTGGGACTCCTGTCATCATTCTTGTCATAATGAAGCCATTGAAACATTTGCAACAATGAGTCAACCGTGAGAGGCTAACCATCAGCTGTTCATTATGTCAGCTCCTCTCAGCTCTACCCATTTGACGTACAAAGCTGGTATCTTCCGACTACTAGTTGAAAGCAGAACGTCTCTGTGGATCCTTATGGTCCACTGCATGACCTCCAGAGAAGAGAACTGGAAGACTTCTGGTGTGGTGCATCCATCTTTCCAGTTGTTGTCTTCTTGGTGAGAGATTTGCAATGCAGACATTTTAAATCCTACTGACAGGAAACTTAGAATCAGGATCCTGATGCTGAGACTAACAGCCACAAAAGAAAACTCCACTAAAAATGTATTTCTCGACCTGCCCCAGCTGCAAATGGATTAGCTTGGATATTCTTCTGGTCTGCACTTCCAGCTCTCACTCATTCACTTTGACGCCTGGCATTTAAGTTAAATTGTCATTAAGAAACAAGTTGTCAATAATATGACTGTGCACCCACTCTGAAGAATTATGCTCTTTTTCACATTTGGGGTTGGGTGGAAAGAATCATGTGGGTTTAATATCTTCCAATCCTTTTCCTACGCTACGCTTTTAATGACCTATTGATATTCAAATTGTATTGATCTCTTTGGCTTTTGAATAAGACATGATGGTGTTACACAATAGAGGTTCTAGCTTCAAGCAACTTGACTGCTAACCATACAACAAATTAAACTGGGAAGGTTTCTCGAGCTGTTCAAGCATGTTGTAATGAAATGTGGCATCACAATGAGGGGTGTCAATGTACAGGTCGTCCCCTGTTGGTAGGTGTCATCACAACCAGAAAAGCACAATAATCCTGGAGAAACAACTTGCAACTTCATTCCTCTTCAACAAAAAGACCATCAATTTCCACCTTTGTAACTTCACCTGTATCCATCATTACCTCAGACAGATTTACACTGAAACCTTTAATACATTATTTGACATCTAGACTTACTGTGAAGTGCTGGCTCTCACCCTTCCATCATACACTGTCATAGAATCATGGAACCGTTCAGTACGGAAACAGAGCCTTTGGTCCAACTTGGGCATGCCAACCAGATATCCTACATTAATATAGTTCCATTTGCCAGCATTTGGCCTATATCCCTCTAAATTCTTCCCAGTCATATTCCCATCCAGATACCTTTTAAATGTTGCAATTGTACCAGCTTCCACCACTTCCTCTGGCAGCTGGTTCCATACATGCACTACACTCTGTGTTAAAATGTTGCCCCTTAGGTCCCTTTTAAATTTTTCCCCTCTCACCTTAAATATTTGGACATCACAACCCTGGGGAAAAGACCTTGACTACTCACCCTATCCATGCCCCTCTTGATTTTATACACTTCTATAATGTCATCCTCAGCCTCCGATGCTCCAGGGAAAATAGCCACAGCCTATTCAGCCTCTCCCTATAGCTCAAACCCTCCAACCCTGGCAACATCCTTGTAAATCTTTTCTGAAATATTTTAGAAATAACAGCATCCTTCCCATAGAAGGAAGACCAGAACTACATACAGTACTCCAAAAGTGGCCTAACTAGTATCCTGTATAGCTTCAACATGACCTCCCAACTCCTATACTCAATGCACTGACCAATAAAGGCAAGCATATCGAGCACCTTCTTCACTATCCTATCTACCTGCGACTCCACTTTCAAGGAACTATGAACCTACACTCCAAGGTCTCTTTGTTCGGCAACACTCCTCATTGCCTTAACATTAAGTATACAACTGCCCATATTTGCTTTTCCGAAATGCAGCACCTCAAATTATCTAGAAACTTCCACTCATCCAAAACTTTGTTGAACCTTAAATTAATCTATGCTCTGTCCATCAGCCTATCACATTTCTGGTAACTGACCATCATTATTTGACTGTTCTCCAACAACTCAGATTTAACACACTCATCTTTTTAAAATCCTTCTATGGCCTTATTGCGTTCTGACACTGCAGAATTGCTATTAACTTTCCCACTGCTCTTCATTCCTGGCTTTGGCATCATCCTTTGTTCCACTATTGGTGATCATGCTTTTCATCCATACCACTTTCACTGTCTTTTTAATTCTTCTCCTATGTGTGGCCTTCTGTGTCTCTCTTCATAATTTTATTTCAACATGTCTTTATGATTTAGCTCATTTTCACTCCCCTAATCTTGTTTTTGACCATTTTCCTTAAGGCTTATTAAAATAATATTGGATGCTTTTTTCTATATTATGTGACAGTGGTGAGACACTGAGATGAAAGGATTATTTTGCTCTTTGGAATATCACTCCCATTTGCAATCAACTCAATTTCCAAGACTGCCATTTGAAATATTTTTGCATGCCATATAAGGAATCACAGTTATGCCAAAAGGTAGATATCCTTCTTTTTATATAATTTTAGAATAGATTAGTTTAATAAATCAGCCAGCTTTCACATTACCTGTTAACTGCTGATAATGATGTACAAATGAACAGCTGGTGTCACCCCTGTTATTTGCATAAAATTTCTACATGGCTTACAATGCTGTTATTTCAATTTCTGCCCAAAAGACAGCTAAGTATATTTTTCACAGATGGCCTCAGCATCTGCACTTTGCAGCTGCAATAACTCTAGCTTTCATTTGTCAGGTTCAACCAGATGTATTGCTGCAAATATATTAATTGATTGTGCAATTCTGGTAAGCATGTTGAAAAAAAAATGGGCATTCAACTCTGAATTTGCAGACCAAGTATGAGTCCTGTGCTGTCCCAAAAAAGGAAAGTATTAATAGGCAGAAATTGTAGGGATTAGTATACATCAGAGTCCAAAATGAACTGGCAACAAATAGTTTAAATCACCCATAGCACTTGTTAACCATTGGAAGGTTTGGACGAACGGTTGGTCCCTTTCGGCATTATTCCTTTAATAATGACTCTCATTTAGTTAGTAAAGATGCAGAGTCTTGTGTATTTTGAACAGCAGTTATTTTATTACCAAGTGTGAACTATTTACATGAGTTATTGAGACATGTTTGTCTCTATTGAAAGCTGAGCCAGAATTCCTTATCATGGGATCTCTGACATCATCGCTGTGGATGATATCATAAGACAATAAGACACAGCAGCAGAAATTAGGCCATTCAGCCAATCAAGTCTGCTCAACCATTCAACCATGACTAATACGTTTCTTATGTGTGGTGCTGGAAAAGCACAGCAGGTCAAGCAGTATCTGAGGAGCAGGAGAATAGTTTGGGCATTAGCCTTTCATCAGGAATGAGGCTTGTAGGTTGGGGCTGAGAGATTAATAGGAGGTGGGGGGGGGGGGGGATGTTGGGAGGAAGGTAGCTGAAAAAGTATTAGGTGGATGAAGGTGTGGGAGAAGGTGATAGGTCAAAGGGGGAGTGATGGACTGGTCCTGAGGGCAGTGCTGAATTGAAGGCTTAGGACGGGGATAATGTGGGGAGTGGGGAAATGAGGATGCTCTGGACCTGTCCATCACTCCCCCATTTGACCTATCACCTTCTCTCTCACCTTCATCCACCCATTGCTTTCTCAGCTACCTTCCCCAAACTCCACCCTTTCCTGATAAAGAGCTTATGCCTGAAACGTTGATTCTCGTGATCCTTGGATGCTGCCTGACCTGCTGTGCTTTTCCAGCACTTCACTCTCGACTCTAATCTCCAGCATCTGCAATCCTTGCTTTCTCTGAATAAGTTCTTAAGCCCATTCTTCCACTTTCTTCCTGTAACCCTTGATATTCTTGGTACACAAGAACCTATCTATCTCAATCTTAAATATATTCAATGACCCGGACTCCACAGCGTTTTGTCATAATGAATTCCATAGATTCACCACTCTCTGGCTGAAGAAGTTTCTCCTAACCTCCATTCTAAAAGGTCTTCTCATTACTTACAGCTGTGCCTTAGGCTACCAGCCTTTGTTACCAATGGAAACATCTTCCAACATCTCCTCTAACCAGGCCATTCAGTATTTGGTAAGTTTCAATTATACCTCCCCTCATCCTTCTAAACTCCATCAAGTATCAACCCAGAGTCCTCAAATGTTCCTCATATGTTAAGCTTTTCATTCCTGGGACCATGTGTTGCTGGAAAAGCGCAGCAGGTCAGGCAGCATCCAAAGAGCAGGAGAGTCGACGTTTCGGGCATGAACCCTTCTTCAGGAAGGGACGTCATCTCTCCTGCTCCTTGGATGTTGAGCTTTCATATATCAAGGTGGCTGGATGAAAAAGCTGAAAATGTGTTGCTGGAAAAGTGCCCGAAACGTTGATTCTCCTGCTCCTTGGATGCTGCCTGACCTGCTGCGCTTTTCCAGCAACACATTTTCAGCTCTGATTTCCAGCATCTGCAGTCCTCACTTTCTCCGTTCCTGGGACCATTCCCGTTAAACTCCTCTGAACACGGTCCAGGGCCAATATATCTTTCCTGAGGTATGACTAGAGCCTTATATTGCCTCAGAAGTACATTACAACTTTTACATTCGAGTCCTCTCAAAATAAATGCCATTATTGCATTTTCCTTCCTAACTATTGACTTAACCTGCAAGTTTATCTTGAGAGAATTCTGGATTAGAACTCCCAAGTTTCTTTGCATTTCAGACTTCTGAATTTTCTCCCCATTTAGAAAACAGTCTATGCCTCTAACCTTCCTACCAAAATACATGACCTCGCAGTTTCTCATCTTGTACTCCATCTGCCACTTCTTTGCCCAATCTCTTAATCTGCCCAAGCTCTTCTGCAGCCTCCCCGCTTCCTCAAGGCTATTTGCCCCTCTGCCTATCATTGTATCATCTGCAAACTGAGCCAAAATGCCCTCAGTTCCTTCGTCTCGATCATTAATGCATAAAGTGAAAAGTTGTGGTCCCAACGTCACTCACATTCTCACTCTTACAAACATTCATATGCTACACATATCACAAATGTATTCTTAATCTGCTCTTTTGTGCAGACAGGAAATACATCAGGTAGAAACCAATGTGTCCCTTTTTTAGCAATGATTAGCACTACATTCACAAGCATCTACTCCCCCCACCACTGGCACTCAATAGCAGCAGTGTTTACTATCGACAAGATGCACTGCAGAAATACACCAAAGATCCTCAAACAGCACCATCCAACCCAAGACTACTTCCATCTACAAGGACAAGGGCAGTAGATATATGGGAATACCACCACTGCCAAGTTCCCCTCTAAGCCACTTACCATCCTAACTTGGAAATATATCGCCATTCCTTCAGTGTCTCTGGGTCAAACACCTGGAATTCCCTCCTTAACAGCATTGAGGGTCAGCCCACAGCAGGTGGACTGCAGCAGCTCAAGAAGGCAGCTCATTACCACCTTCTCAAGGGCAACCAGGGCTGAGCAATAAGTGCTGGTCCAGTCAGCGATTCCCACACCTCACAAATGAATAATAAAGAAATCAGGCTCTGAAGATGTCACCACTGCCCAAATATCAATATAACCACAGGCAAGTGATTCTGCCATCTGCCTAATTCAATGGCAAAAATGTTTTAGGGGAGACATATCGACCAGAAAGGTTGTTTTTCAACTTTTCTCTCATGGTACCAGGAGAAACACTTTGGCAATTTAGCAGAATGGCATTGACACTTTAATGGCAGGAGCTGGCTCTAAACACCAACCTGTCAGTTGCCACTAGTTTTGGATAGTAGACAGATTGAGCCTTTGGAGAGATTATCTTGGAATTCTAATCTCCTTGGTCCCAAACACTGCCGCTGAGTCAGATCCTCTCCACAGGACAGCTACCTCAATTTGTTTCTTTAAATATTGCATATTTAAATATTTGTAAAAATATTTGCATATTCTGCTGATTTATCCTTAATTTAAAGTCACTCTGCCTTAAACCACTGCTGGTCCAAATTTGACTTGGAATGCTAAATATAAATGTAATACTTCACAAACTCTTTGCAAACAATCAAGACAAATTATCCAATTGTGTGAAAATTGCAGCAGTGACACTACATTTTAAGTCAACCTCAAAATAAATTCACTACAACTTTCTTTACAAATTAAGTTTGAAGATCTCAATTAAGGATGTTGTGAAATTTGAGAGTTCAGAAAAGATCTACAAGGATGTTGCCAGGGTTCGAGGATTTGAGCTGAAGAGAGCCGGGGTTGATTTCCCTGGAGTGTCGGAGGCTGAGGGGTGACCTTATAGAGGTTTATAAAATCATGAGGGGCATGGGTAGGATAAATAGACAAGGTATTTTCTCTTGAATTGTGGAGTCTAGAACTAGAGGGCATAGGTTTAAGGAGAGAGGGGAATAATTTAAAATGACCTAAGGGGCAACTTTCTCACACAGAGGGTGGTGTGTGTATGGAATGAGCTGCCAGAGGAAGCAATGGAGTGTGGTACAATAACAACATTTAAAAGGCATCTGGATGGGTATATGAATAGGAAGGGTTTAGAGGGATATGGGCCAAGTGCTGGCAAATGGGACTAAATTAGTTTAGGATATCTGGTTGGCATGGACGAGTTGGACCAAAGGATCTGTTTCCGTGTTGTACATCTCTATGACTCTTAAGTAATATATTTAATGAATGTTGCTTTACAATTATTTTGGTACTGTAGTATAATGAGAATGGCTGTTAATAAGATAATAATGTATATCATGATGTAGCAATCACATCAACAGTAATGTGCACAGGTCTGTGAAGAAAAGATGAAATAATCTGTGCCAGTGAGATGAGTGTTAAGTACAATAAAAACATTTATTGATCCTTCTAGAGTCAAATTGTAGTCATTCATTAGGAAAAGACCACATTGCAAGCCATAAACTGTCAAGAAGACATAAAGATAATTATGTCTCCAATGTACAGACTGTAATGCCAAGCCACATGACAACACAAGGTAATGTAGCACTATATCAGTTTGAGAATGCATAGGAGGCAACAGGAACAATTGTCTCCAGAAGTCCCCAAAACGTTAGGCAAAATTCAACCATAGGCAGCAGCGAATGGGAGGCTGGTTCTCATCCTCTCTATCCTGGACTGAATTGGACAGAATATCTGAGGAACTCCAATCATGGCTGGTTCTCTCTTGCAAGTTCACTGCAGATGGTTTCAAAGTGATCTATCAGCAGTGAACTTGCAAGGTAAACAGACTCTAATTGGACCAACATAGAGATGGACAGCAGTGAGCAAAGATGCTAAAGCCAGAGAGAGTGAGACAGAAGCTAGGGCCCAAGGATTAAGGCTGTCAGGCTGGTGTGTGTGTGAAGGGGGATGCGGATGGTTGGGATGAGTTGCAAGGTTGGGAAAGTGGCTACAAAGGTCAGTGAGAATCCCCAAATGCAAATTTCTGCAAAAGGCTACACTGGATGGGGGAAAAATTCTGCAAAAGCGAGAAAAACTCTAAAAAGGGAGACAGGAGCTGACAAGTGGGAAGAGGAATTTTAACTTGTTTAAGAAAAGAATATTCAACAAGCTGGGAGCCAGGAAAATTTGAAGTCACAAAAATAATAATTCTTTGCAAATTATTGTGAAATATTCAGTTAAGGCTACATAAAGTCAAGTGGTGGAAAATGTTGAGGATACTATATAAATACTGTGTCAATTAGATCATTTAATGATGAACAGTTTTATTTCAATAAGATTCATATTTGTGTGTTATCTCAAATTGTCTCACATATTGTGAATTATCTGAGGTCTGATAACTATGTAAAAGACAAACTATTTATCTCTGACCTCACACTCCATGGAAATATATTGATGGTAGTGGTCTTTTGTGTGTTTGTGTGCAGAATTTTTCTTTTAAAAATTTAGTTGCTAGTTTATGTCTGCTCATATGCACCAACTGAAATCGTGCACTGACTTGGAAATTGATGCTTTCCTTGTGTGTAGTGGTTTGTAGTTAATGAAACATTGAATGCTGACGTTATTGATGACTTTTTCTAATTTTACTTACACGGGCTTTAATATGCCATTTGTCAACGCAAACACAAAAGGTAATGTTGCTATTTGAATGCACTAACGAAGGAGTTGGTGAGAATGGAAAAAAATGCCCCTGAAAATCAAAATGTGGCCCATGAAAATTAAAATGTAAGCCTTCGGGAAAATCTCAAAAGGACCCCTCAAATAAAAATATTTTGTTTTTGTTAACAAAATATGATGTTTTATTGTATTTGTTGTGCGGTAAACTTTACATGCCAATAACCAAAATTAGTGTGTACTCTACTAATATAGTCTTTTTCTATAATAGGGCAACTTGTGCTTTGAAAGAATTCTTCAAATAAGAGCATAATAACATTAGATCATGCCAATTAAATTCCTTGCTCCAACATTTTAATAAGGATATTAACCTAAGGGCTTAGTGTCTCAACTAAAATAGCGAAGAAACAAATTCCATGTAAATGGATTAGGATTTTGCATGTGAAGATGAAAATTTCAAGACAGTTGTTTACTTAGAAAATATATCATGATCCTAACAATGTTTCACATATTAAAATAAACTTCATATGTTGTATTGAACAACAAACATAAAAAATTATTTTAACTGCCTTATAATGAATGAATATTGTAATTTTTCTGCAAACTAAAGAATGCAGGAGAAAAGTCTTTAAACTGGATTATGATTTATGATAACCTTGAATGTAAAGAAGAATCCATCAATACTGAGCACATGAGGTAATCATATCAATATAAACCATGGATCATGTTTTTGTAAATTGAAATTTGGCATTATATTATACACTGATCAAACAGAGTTAGAGATGCAAGTTAATGTGTTTTAAGTTTGAATGAATCACAATTAATCACTATGATTACCTTCAAGTATCCATAAATTTCCTTTTGAAATCTCTGTTTTCACTGCCCTTATAGGCAGCTTGCTAAATCCTTGTCACTTATTGTGTAAAAATGTCCTTCCCCACATTTCTTCTGCATCTCTTGAACAAAATTTTCAATTTCTGACTTCTAATCCTGTACCATAAGCTAAAAGGAATGTTTTCTGTTTTGTTGATTTAAGGAGAATAACTTTTGGGGAGCCAATGGTGTCGCGGTATTGCCAAAGGTCAGGTAGTGTTCTGGGGACCTAGATTCAAATCCCATGCCAGATGAAAAAATTTGAATTCAATGAAATCTAAATAATAGAAAATCTAATATTCTTTAACATCCTTTAAGGAAGCATATCAGTCATCCTTACTTGATCTGAAGAAGGATTACACCTGAAACATTGACTTCTCCACCCCTGATGTTGCCTGGCTTGCTATGTTCTTCCAGCCTCCAGCTTGTCTACCTTGGACTCCACCATCTGCAGTTCATTGTCCTTCCTTGCTCTGGCTCACATGTGACTCCACACCTGCAGCAATGTGGTTGACTCTTAACTGCTCTCTGAAATGGCCTATTCAATCATTCATGCATCATCCAAAAGCAACTCTCAATAAAAAGGGATAAAAATTATACTAAACAGCTGACATTGACTAAGGCTTCGGAAACAATAATGATAAACACTGCCCTGTTTATCCTACAAAGTCATTCTTATGCACATCTGGGTGCTAGTGTCAAATTTGGAACATTTGACTCACAGACTAGTCAAACAATAGCCTGATGTAGACATATTCATGTAATTATACCTTGCAACATCCCAGACAGCAGCATTAAAAGCTCTGGAAATATCCTATTCCTGTCCCATCAGCAGGACAGTCTCAGCTGGGTGTCAGCACAATGTATACAGTCAGGAGGAAGTTGCCTGAGAGCCCTCAACATTGTCTCTGAACCCCGAAAAGTCTCTTGGCACTAGGCAAAACCTGGGCAAAGAAACCTGTTACTGATTACCACTAACTGACTCCCTGTGACTGATAAATCAGTGTTCCTCATATTGAACCACTTGGTGAAAGCACAAAGAGGAGCAAGAATGCAAAATGTACTTTGGATAGAGGCTTCATCCCTCAGAGTGATTCAACAGCAGCATTACTGGCTGACCTGGTCAGGTCCTAAAGGACATAACTGCTAGATAGAGTCTGTAGAAGGTAGTGAGGGAACCAATAAGAGGAAAAAAAACTTGACTTCAGCCTCACCATTTGCTTGCTGCAGATGCATCTGTCTATGACCATCATATGTCTTGTGGAGATAAGGTCCCATCTTCACTTGGAAAATACACAATATTGTGTTGTGCCAAATGGAATAGACGTCATGCAAATCTTGCAAGTGAACACTGAACATCCATAAGACCATCTGCAGCAGCAAACACATACTCCAACATAATTTGCAACCTCATGGGCTTGCATATCCCCCATTCAACTATTATCATCAAGGAAAGGGATCAGCACTGTCCTGCAGAAGGTGATGGTGAGTTGCTTTCTTGAATTACTGCAGTCTTTATGGTGTAGAGAGTTCCAGCGTTTTGATCCAGCAACAGTGAATGATTTATTGCCTCTGATGTGCTCTTGTAGATGCTATATTCATTAAGTATTCCTGTGCCTCTAAACACATCACCTTCATTTGTTATTTTCATCCTTGAAGAATTTATCTACATGCAGCATATGACTTTTTTGTTGGGTTTAATGTTTTCTTTCTCTTTTGTCATTTAGAGTTGATATTTGGATAATAAAAGACCTCAAATATCATCACTCTAGTTCTTGCACATTTCTGTTCCTAAACATTTCACTTCTATACATCTTACAATTTGGAAACCTATTGAATGTGAACTCTTGGGTGAATGTGCATGATTTATTTCTCAATGGTTTCTGTCATTCCCTAGCTCAAGGACCTCCTCTGTTTCTGACAATTAATTCTTTCTCTAATCAGTATCATCACTCCACCACAGTTTTACTTTATCTCCTATCTTTTCTGAACACTATTTATCTCTGAACATTAAACATCAACAACTCAATTTTTTAATCATACCCTTCTATTATTGTTACTAAATCATATTGTCACATAACTATTTGTACTTCCTGAAGAAGGGCTTATGCCCAAAACGTCAATTCTCCTTCTCCTTTGATGCTGCCTGACCTGCTGCGCTTTTCCAGCAACACATTTTTAAGCTCTGATCCCCAGCATCTGCAGTCCTCACTTTCTCCTATTTGTGCTTGTAGCCTGTTAGTTGGGAAGAGTGGCCTGAATCTATTCCCTCACTCTTCCACAGGCCACTCAAAGAATACAATTCAAAAGACAGATAGCATTTCAAAAATAAATGTTATACTGTTTATAGTTCAGGATCAGAAACAACTCAGTCAAGTTCCTCAAATCTCACACTTAAACTACATCCCCACTCCTCTCTGCTTCCCTTCACCTTCAGAATAAAAATTCCAGCTTGCAGTTAAAAGTACTTTTCTCAAAAGCTGTTGGAACTGGGCTCTCTTCATGGATCAGCAGTGACTTATTGAATTCTCATTTTCTGCAAACAGTTGCCCAAGTTCAAACTTCTTGATGACGAGGAATTCCAGTGGGTGCAGACAGGTTTAGTTGAGGCATGAGATGATGGTTTGGATAGAAATGTGCAGGGATTTGGGAAAGGTTGGTGAGTGGTGCTAGGTAATTGAGCCAGGCACAAAGAGCTGATTGGCCTCCTACTGCTCTGTAACAATTCTCTGCATAATATCCTTCACTCCCATCTGACCTCTGGGAACTTTATTAAATGCTGTCTGATTTTTCAGATATGTAACCTTTCATTGTGGCATCTAACTAACTAGGCACAGCATGGGATTAGCTGTTTGAGCAAATTTTGACCCCTTCCCTTTCCAATGCCAAAAGTTTTCATTGCTTCTTTGACAACGACTAATTAGTGCAATATTGAAATATCAGTTTATTAGTCACAGCTTTGCTTTATTGTGAAAAGTGCTTGTACACTTCACATCTTCTCAACTAATTTAGAATCATTATGATGTAGACGACAATGTAGAATACAATGTTGCAATCTATTTTGCTACCAATCTCTTCATTCTCCTATTTGTAATTAGTTCAAGAATCCAAGGGTTAATTTAAAAGACATTCAATTCTAGGTCAAAACAATACATTTTGTGAAACTAAAAACAGAGAAATATAAATCATGCTTTTATTTATCTTACAATTTTTCTAACTGAATTCCCCTATGTTATTTAACTCAGCAACAAATGGGTGGTCGACTTGAAAATACTTGTGGAGCCAGAAAGGCATGTTTTAGCTGATTTTCTGGTTTACAGAAGCCAGCTGTCATCGGCTCAAGGTGCTATTCTTTCTTTTCTCTCTCCAAGGCTGTTTTCTGACCCTTAGATCTTTTTCAACAATTTCCTTCATTTTATTGTGGATCTCTACCATTCTCATTATTTTGCTTTTTAAAATAAAATCCACCCCACAGCTCGTTAACTAATGTGTTGAATGGGAGAGATTCCTATGCAACTTCTGACATTTAATCTGTCCCATGGCATGATATAAATAGAACTCTTTACCTATTCATCACAATAGCAGCAGTGACCTCATTTGTTCTGGAAAACTTTTGGGAAATAAGCTGATGACTAAATGTCATATTTTGATGACCGATTAGTGTAAAATTAAGCATGTAGAAATGTCAAAATTACCAGCACAAAAATCAATATGATTGTCTAAGATTTTTTTATTTTAAATGACAGCTGTCGTGAAGCTTATCTCTGTCAGCATTCATATTTTAAATGATAGAACTAAGCTGGGTTTATAAATGCCACGGCAACTGAGAAGAAAGGCACCTTTTGGATTATTTCTCAGCATTTGATTATAACTCCAATTAATTTACATGGCAGATAAATTTTAATTTAGTAGGCTTTAAAGTGAAAATGGCAATTAGTTTTAATTTATCATTGATATGATCTTGTTGTTGCAGTCAAGAAATCGTGTGAAGTAGCTCAGTAAAAAAGAACATTTCTGTTGATTTTGTTCAAAACAGCAAATTGATTTGTAACTAAACATGACAGGGAAAAGACACGGTGGCACAGTGGTTAGCACTGCTGCCTCACAGTGCCAGAGACCCGCATTCAATTCCCGCCTCAGGTGACTGACTGTGTGGAGTTTGCACGTTTTCCCCGGGTGCTCCGGTTTCCTCCCACAGTCACAAAGATGTGCAGGTCAGGTGAATTGGCCATGCTAAATTGCCCGTAGTGTTAGGTAAGGGGTAAATGTAGGGGTATGGGTGGGTTGCGCTTCGGCGGGTCGGTGTGGACTGTTTCCACACTGTAAGTAATCTAATCTAAAAAACCATATTTTCCACAAAAGTATTTCTATTTTCCAAGCAGTGATCAAGTGTAGTGGGCGGCACGGTGGCACAGTGGTTAGCACTGCTGCCTCACAGCGCCTGTAGACCCGGGTTCAATTCCCGACTCAGGCGACTGACTGTGTGGAGTTTGCACGTTCTCCCCGTGTCTGCGTGGGTTTCCTCCGGGTGCTCCGGTTTCCTCCCACAGTCACAAAGATGTGCGGGTCAGGTGAATTGGCCAAGCTAAATTGCCCGTAGTGTTAGGTATGGGTGGGTTGCGCTTCGGCGGGTCGGTGTGGACTTGTTGGGCCGAAGGGCCTGTTTCCACACTGTAAGTCTAAGTCTAAGTCTAATCTAAGTCTCACAAATTGCAGTAAAAGATAATTCCTGCAGCAATTTGTCAGCAATGTTCTTTGGAGTGACAAGAAATTGTCCTGGTTCATAGGAACTCAGATTCTTTTCAGGACAACAGTGTAAAACTTCCTTGGAGGACAGAACAAATAATTTGCATGCCACTATGACATTATTACAAAAGCAAACATTCATTAAATTAGTTACACTTATGTGAAGATTTCCAGATAAAACATCCCTGCTATTGTTGGTGGTCCTGTTTATGAAGTACTCAGCTGTGCTTCTTGCAGCAGTTGGCATAACAAATGAAAATTAAAATCAGTGAAGCCAGTTGACCTTATTGTATTGGGTTTTGATGAGTTGAATTTTTCAGTAAGTGAAAATAAATAATAAAACTACTTCAACTTAGTACAGTCAAAAGTAAACTTTACTCACATGTAGATGCCATTGGAAAACACTCAATTTGACATCTCATTGTTCATTTAGGAAATCTACAATGAAAAGAAAAATGTCTTTTTGATAAACATGCTATTGTTATCTGTGATAGCTTAACACTATCAGATCTATTATCAGTTGCACTTTGCAAATATGAACATGACCTACTAGAGATTGCGGTAGGCTTTGTGTGAAATTATCAGTGTACAATCTTTCAAGTATTATCAAGCAATTATCTTTCTGGAATATATAAAAGAATGCAACTGCCAAGCAGCAGAAGCTTTATTCACACATAAAATTTAAAACATGAAAATAAAAGCGGATCTCATTTATAACTGTGAAGAAACTGGAATGCTGTTAATGGTGGTATTTCATTGGGTAAAGGTGAAGTTGCCATAGTCCTACTGGATTGTTGGACTGCTCTGTCATTACAGAGAATTGACTGGTGGTGGTTTAACCTAAGGAACATCACGCCTCAGGTGGGGTGAGAGGTTGAGAAGGACAATCCTTCATGGTAACCTTATCCAGAGCAGAAATTGAACCCTATGTTTTGGCAACATTTTGTATTGCAAATTAGCTGCCCAACCAATTGGGCAAATCAATAACCCCTTCCCCCACCTCCTAATATCAATATCAAGTATAATTTTTTAATCTTATCGGAGAATTCTACAGCCAATTTCACACTTTATCAACATTGTAGAAATGTAAACCACATTTTTTCAAAGGCAAAACGGGACAGTGGTTGATGATAGGGGTGGCATAGTAGGTCAGTGGTTAGCACTGCTGCCTCACAGCACCAGGGACATTGGTTCATTTCTAGCCTCATGTGACTGTCCGTGTGGAGATTGCACATTCTCCCTTTGTGGGCTTCCTCCGGGTACTCCGGTTTCCTCCCACAGTCCAAAGATGTGCAGGTTACCTGGATTGGCTATGCTAACTGTCCCCATAGTGTCCAGGGATGTGTAGGCTAGGTAAATTAAATCACTAGATATGCAGGATTACAGGGGTACAGAGGTGGTTCTAGTTGGTTTGCTCTTCGGAGGGTATGTGTGGACTTGACGGGCTCAGTTACCTGCTTCCACACTGTAGAGATTCTATGATTCTATGAAAAACAATTCTGAGATACATTCAATGAAATTACCAAATTAATTTCCATTACCTGATAAATAGGCCTAGCTAAAAACTGATAGGCACACTAGACCAAGTTGAAATAAGGGAACAAGTCCTCTATAATCAGTGTTACAAAACTACATGGAAATAGTTTCTAATAGTCCCAAATTTCCAGCACTGTAATGAATATGAAATGGATGCAATATTTAGTGTTTATTGACAATCTGAGTGTATTTGTTAATAGGACAATAAAACAATGCTTAATAAAATATTTGATCCCTTTGCAGGCACCATGTAGAGTATTGCAGCAAAATTCAAAAGGGTATAAATTACCAGCAGATGCCAGCAAGTCTGGACTCCAAAACTTAATTTCCATATAAACTCCCCAATCCACATTCACATTCTTCCCGATCCCCATCCTATCTTGACTTGTCATGTTATGTGTTCTTGCTAGTCCTGTTGTATTCATCACAGCTCACATTCTCTCTGATCTCTTCCAAGCATCATTCTCCACATATTTCCTTTGACCAAATTTCAACTGTCCCTTCTTCTCTCTGTGCTTTGGAAAAGAAATCATCCCCACATTCACTTACAACTACACGTTCAAGTCCCAATGATATTTTGGTTGTAAGACAGAGCTGACTGTCATGAGTACACATGGGAAAGCTCAAGTTGTGCCTCCAAATATAATCACCTAGGAGCAACTATAAAAGGTGGAGTGAGATGATCTTAATGAGACCTCACTGCACTTGTCACATGATTCTGCCACATCTTGCCATAGGCCATTTCATTCAAGCTCCTAAGATTTCATCTGCAGTCTGAAAAATGTGATTCTGTGAATATGATTAGATCAAGCTGTTGATTCACTAATCTGTGGGACAGCCCACCCAATTTGACACAAATCCTCAGATGTCAGTGAGGAGGACTTTGCAGGGTTGGCAGGTTCTTCTTCCTTATCAGAATTCATAGCTGTTACAGACGACTGAGTGCCCAGTAAGGCCATTTCAGAAGGTATTTAACAGAGAACCAACATAAAATCAAAGTACTTTGGCTGTTGGAGATCTGAAGTATGAACAGAATGTGCTGCAAAAACATAGCAGGTCTGGCAACATCTATAGGGAGAGCAACAAAGTTAACATTTTGAGTCCAGAACTCCAAAAGAGTCAAACACATTACTATAGTTTTAGAATCATATCTTCACTAGCTGAAGATGATGGATTTTCCTCACCAGATCTAAAGGACATGTGCGAATTTGTACAAATTTGGTTTGAACTTGAGTTGCTTCATGACTTTTAATTCCAGATTCATTAACTGACTTCAAATTTCTGCATTCTCCTTGTTAGATTTGACTCATGTCCCAAACATTAACTTGCATATCTGGATAATTAGTCCACTGACAATATCACTATGAGTTACCATGTCAAAAGAATGCATGGTCACTTTGAGAGAGAGGTGCCATTTTTCTGCACTGAGAGATTGTGACAGACCAATGAGAGGGTATGATATTGGGTATTTAAAAAGGAAGGGCATGGGACTGGAAAGCCAACTGCCATCCAAAGAAATAAACATCTTGCTCTCAAAAGGAATCTCTCAGAAGGCGTCATTTATTAAAGGTACCAAGAAATTTTATACAAAGACCCTTGCAGTAAAAAGTAAGAAGATGACCTAGTGAGAAGACAGCAGAATCAGAAGGACAGAAGGATGCAACAGATTTGGAAAACTGGAAGGAGAGACTGTATGCACTTTGTGAGATTAACTTTATTTAATGTTTAATAATTATGTTATTGGATCAGGATTTTAATAGAGTTGGGGGTCAGATAGTGATTATATAAGAAAAAGGTGGCTCGGTTTGTTAATCATTTTTGTTTAGAGTTCACTGTTGGAGTTAGAAAATTAGCTTTTTTTAAAACAGTGGAAATTGGGAAATCTTTCACTCACTCACACTTTTAGCAGATTATGCGGCAAGGCAAGCTTTTATGAGTGTTTCATTTTATTTAGCAGAGTTTGACCTCAGATATCATGCCATTGTTACTGCTAGATCTGACTATACAAAACACTCTTGCTGGTCTCCTAAAAACAACTCTTTGCAAACTTGAAACCATCCATTACCCCAGTCCTTGTGCCTAATCTCACACCACAGTCCAATTCATCTACCATTCCTGTACACACTAGTTCCTAGTCAAGCAAAGACAGTCTTTAATGCTTTTTTTCAAAATTATTCATGGGATGTGGCTATTGCTGGGTAGGCTAGAATTTATCACTAAATTATCCAGTTGCCCTTGAGAAACTGAGAAACTGCCTTCTTGAATCACAGGAATTCCTGGAGTGTAGTTTTAGCCATAGGGCTTTTAGGAAGAGTGTACCAGGATGTTGACACAAAAGCACTGAAGCAACAGCCATATATTTCATGTTAGGGTTATAGGTGGCTTGGAAATTAACTTGCTGGTGGCGTGTTCTAATACATCTGATGCCCATGTCCTTCTGGTGGTAGAGATAACAGATTTGGATGATGCTATTGATCTTTGTTGAATTTCTGTTGTATTTCTTGTGGGTAGTACAATTTGCTGCTACTGTGCATTGCTTGTGTAGGGATTCATGTTGAAAGTGGTGCATGCCATCAAAATGGGCTGCATTGTGCTAGATGGTATCAAACTTCTTGAGTTTGTTGGAGTCACACCCTTCAATACAAGTGGAGAGTAGCATGACTGCAGTACTCTTTGTGTTCCTTATAGATAATGCATGGGCACTGGGGAGGCAGGCAGTGAGTTACCCACCACAGAGACCTTAGCCTCTGAACTTCTTTTGTAGCTTCAGTCTTTATACAGCTGATCCAGTTCAGTTTTTGGTCAATGGTAACCCCAGGATGTTGCTGAAAATTCTTATCCTTGTTTATAAATCCCTGTTTGATCTCAGCTCTCCATACCTTCATAATCTCTTCAACTCTCACAACCCTCTGAAATGTCTGTGTTTATCTTCCTAAGTCATCTTGAACAGCCTCAATTTTAATCTTTGCACCATTAATGGCCATGCCTTCAGTTGCCTTTACCCCAAGTTCTGGAATTCCTTCCCTACAAATCTTTGCCTCACTTCTCTTTTTTTTAAAACATGCCTTTGAATACTTTCTTTCTGACCAATTTTTTTGTTATCTTATTTAAAATCTCCATCTGTGGCTTGATCTCACATTTGTTTTAGAATGCTCTTGTGAAACACCTTTAGACATCTTGTGTTAAAAGTGCTATATGAATATAACTTGTTATTATTGCACATAATCTGATCCAATAATGCAGAAGATATTTGTTGTGCTGGAAACACTAAATATAAAAGTAATTTGGCAGCATTGGTTCAAATATTGGAGATAATATTTGACTTTGGCATGAGTGCAATGTGGACATACACGTTCTCTTCAAATAAGGCTGCCTGCAATACCTCACCATTCTACACAATGTGCAAGGCTGGATCACTACACAAATGCTCTTCTCTTCTTTGTTATCTGAAAACTCCAATCCATATCCATGGGAGGAAGTGGAACTCCACTCCATAACCAAGAATGGAAACGTCATAGTTGTTCAGACTGATCGAGCACTTCAACTTTGCATGCTGCTGTATAAGTACCTCCTTTCTGCATTTCTATAACAGTGGCTCACTTAGAACCCTGAAAACACTTTCAATTTCAGATTCACATTTCTAACATCATGTTTTGCATGATGCAATGCCATATAATGACTACTCATTTCAATGTGAAAGCAACCAATAACAATATACATGTTATGGCAAGTCAGCTAGTACACTACGTATAAATGCATTTTCCAAACATTCACTTTCTGTAGAGCATAACGTTGGATAACATCAAGCATGGATACAAGACACAAATAAAATTTTAATCTTAGAGGAGTAATTCACTGGCATTAATTTTACTAATTTCAAAAGAAAAATCTATGAAGTTAAACAACATTTGGTTTGGTGCTTTCAAAGGTGAGAGTTGTTATGGAAAGCCATTTTAATTTTCACAATAATAAGAGTGTCAGCAAGTTTAAAAAGGGGTAACTTTAAATGTCTTTTTCTTTTGAAATTTTGAAATTCTTCAGCCAAAAGAAATCATGTAAAAACAATCAAAAGCATTTATGAAGTTCCAAAAGATAGTTTCCAGATCACACAAAATTAAAGATTATTGGTGTAATATTAAAGCACCTCAAGTAACTCAAAATAAAGCTTTGTCCAAAGAATTAATTAAATATTTTCTAGTCTACACCTATATAAAAAAGCCTTTAATACACTGATTCAAAAATATTTGAAGGAATGATATTTATTACTTGTAATTTCACCATTTTTCTAACCTTTCTTGAAAAAATGAAAAATGTAAAGGACAACTAATGATGTCATTGACCCTCTTTCTACAGTCACTGAGAAACAATGTTGACGTGCTTTTGTTAATGATAATGTTCTCTCTCACTTCTCAAAATGACAATTCTTAATGTTGTTTACTTCTTTCTGCAATCTCCTCAACTAAACGGATAATGCTGTTCTTGATTACTTGGCAGGTACAGTACTCAGTGATAAACTACTTATCACAAACAACAGGATTATGTAAACACTAATAAGACCCAAGGAGTAATTCACATTGTTAAATGATTTCTTTCAAGTATAATTGCTCTTGGCTCAAATTGCAATCATTAGTATGTGCATCATTAATAATAAAGCAATGTAATTAGATTCAAAAGAGAAGCAATGTTCAATTCAATCACGATAAGTTTGCAGTTTCATTCTTCACAGAATATCCAGTACACAAGTCCAATGTAAACTACCATGGGGATAAGTCCCACGGATCAGCTTCAAGTGGTGATGTAATCTGCTATTTTTACTTCTTTCTGATCCCAAACCAAATCCCTGGAAATGGCTTTTGTCAATAGCACTGTTGTAGGGATTTTTGGGAGGCCTTGGTGATGTGAGTCTAATGCTATTGATTCCATGGACACTTAACTTCATCCTTTTCTGTGCAGGAAGAGCAAGCTTGGATTCTGTCTGACCCATTGTGATCTCCAGCATTTATAATTTTCAGTACAAATTCCAGCATCTGCAGTAATTTGCTTCTTCATCCTTATCTACTTCATACTCAAGGAGTTTGTAAGCTTTTTTCTTGCGTGCAGTTATTATATTTTTCTTTATGAAATGTGATATGTTACTGTAACAGAGGAACCCACAAGCAAAAGTAGAGGCCATTTTGTCCCTCAAGCATATCCCATCATTCAATGAGGGCATGGCTAATATTCAACTAAATCCATAATGTTGTCTTTATGTTAATATCTTGGTTTAACAAAAGTCTCGATCTCAGATTAAGTTAAGAATTGGTTTCATTGTTATTGCTATCTGCTGGAATGAGCACCAAGTTTCTACACTTTTGCATGGAGAAGTATTTATGACTTTCATTCTTGAAAGTTTAGGTACAATATTTTAGTCTATGACACCTTGTTCTAGGTAGCTCAACAATCAGAAATAGTTTCTCCCTATCTCCTCTTCCTGATCTCCTCAATATCTTGTAAACATCAATCAATTGAATATTCACAATTTTAAATAATGTAGCTGAGTTTGTTGAATCTGTCCTTGCAACTTAACCCTCAAAATCCAGGTAAAATTTCAGCAAATCTACACAGCTCTCCCTTCAAGACTAATATGTATTTCGACAATTGCAATGCCCAGAATTGCAGAACTGAAACTGTGGTCTAACTCAGACTTTGTGTAGCTGCAGCATAGCTCCTAACCCCTTGTATTCAATTCTTCTTAATATAAAGACCAGCATTCAATTAGCTTTTTTGATCATTTTTTGACCATTATTTAATAACACTTTAATAACCAATAGAACATAGACACCAACTACTTTTGGCTTCATAGTTCTTAAAACTATTGTGTTCTATATTCCCTGCTTTGAGGTCCAATATGAAGATACATTTGCCAGCCCATTCAATTAATTATCAAGATCTTCGTTATTTTATGTCACCAACAATATGGCTTTCTATCCCCGATTATTAGTATAAAAAAATAGCAAATTGATGAAGGCTCAGCATAAATTCTTGTGGTATGTTATTTATCATATTGTGCCATTATAATACCTAATTTCCTTTCTCACTGTCTCTTATTGCTCAGCCAATTCTTTTAAACTAGGTCAACAATTTGCCTCCAATCACTGAATTTCACTGTTAGCTAAATCCCTTACGAGAGATGTTATTTAATGCTCTGGAGCCTGTCTTAATCACATCCAGTTCCCTGCTTGCTACTTTAGCCAGCTCTTCAAGAAGTAATATCACATTTGTTGGGCATGACCTTCGCTTTACAAATCAATGCTTGCTTTCTTTGATCAGCTGAAAATATTCAAGGAATTCAGTGAGTTCATGCTCAGTAATAAACTAGTGATTTCCTGACAAAAACTGTTTGACTAACTTGTTGAAAATTCCCTGCTTTGTCCCTCTCACCTTTCTTTATTCATGGAGTGATGTGCGCGATTTTCTAATCCACAGCAATGATTCCCAAAGATTATTGTTAGGAAATCTTAAATATTCTTACCTATCTTTCAGATTGCTATTTTGTTTATTAAATTCATATATGAGTCCTTAACCCTGCTTCCTTGAGATGTTCAGCATATTATCCTCTTCCTCTACAGTAATTACTAATGCAAGGAAATTAAGCACTTTCACCATTTCCTTATTTTAATTGACAATATTACCATGATTAAAGTAAAATATCTCATTGATCCTGACCACATTATCTTTCTAATACAACAGTAAAAATGTTTTGTTAATTTTGATATTCCTTTCATGTTTCTTTTTATCCTTTTATTTCCAGCTCTTACTTAGTTATTTTGTCAAACTTTGTTTTCTGTCACACAATTCTTCACGATTTGAGGTTTATGTTGCACTTTTGATCATATTTTCTTTTAGCTGCATACTGTAAGTGTCCATGGCAGTCTTATTCACAAGTAAAGATGTTGCCTCTTGGGATATGAACTTGTTTCACCTTAAATTATTTTTTGCATTGTTCGCTCTAACCTCACATCATTTTACCAATGAACAAATGTCCTCACCTGATTGTAACACTGTCACATCCCAGTCAAAAAGTGTGGCACTGGAAAAGGCCATGCAGCATCCGAGGAGCAGGACAGTTGACATTTCGGGCATAAACCCTTCATCAGGAAGGGCTTATGCCCGAAATGTCAACTCGCTTGCTCTTCCGATGCTGCCTGACATGTTGTACTTTTCCAACGCCACATTTTTTGACACTGATCACCAGCACTTGCAGTCCTCACTTTCTCACTGTCACATCCCAATTAAGTCAGCTTTCCTAAATCTAGAATCATAAAGCTACTTCTCATATCTGCCTTTGAAAGAGTACAATGGAGCGGCATGGTGGCTCACTGGTTAGCACTGCTGCCTCACGGTGACAGGGACCTGAGTTCAATTCCAGCCCCGGGCGACTGTCTGTGTAGAGTTTGTACATTCTCCCCTTGTATGTGTGGGTTTCCTCTGGGTGCTCCAGTTAACTCCCACAGTACAAAGATGTACAGATTAAGTGGCTTGACCATGTTAAACTATCCATTGTGTCCAGGGATGTGCAAGCTAAGTGGATTAGCCAGGGGAAATGCAGGTTTACAGGGAGTTGCTTTGGGTGAGATGCTCTTCAGAAGGGCAGTTTGGACTCAATGGTTTGAATGGCCTGCCTCTACACTAGGGTTTCAATAACCTCAACAGTATTATGATTGCAATTAGATTAATGTTCACACATTAGCGTCATAGAGATGTTCAGCACGGAAACAGACTCTTCAGTCCAACTTTTCCATGCCGACCAGATATCATAAACTAATCTAGTCCCATTTCCCACACGTGACTCATATTCCTCTGAAACCTCCCTATTCATATACCCATCCAGATGCCTTTTAAGTGTTGTAATTGTTCCAGCCTCCACCACTTCCTCTGGTAACTCATTCCATACACATACCACACTCTGCATGAAAATGTTGCCTGTGGTCTCTTTTAACTTGATTAGATCAGATTCCCTACAGTGTTGGAACAGGCCCTTCGGCCCAACGAGTCCACACTGACCCTCCAAAGAGTAACCCACCCAGACCTATTTCCCTCTGACTAATGCACCTAGCACCACGGGCAATTTAGCATGATGTGCACATCTTTGGAATGTGGGAGGAAACCGGAGCACCCGAAGGAAACCCACACAGATGCGGGAGAATGTGCAAACTCCACACAGACAGTCGCCCGAGGCTGGAAGCGAACCTGAGACACTGGTGCTGTGAGGCAGCAGTGCTAACCACTGAGCCACCATGCCGCCCATGTTATTGCCCCTCTCACCCTAAACCTAAGACCCTCTAGTTCTGGATTCCCCTACCCTAGGGAAAAGACATTGTCTATTTACAGTATCCATGCCCCTCATGATTTTATAAAGTTCTATAAGGTCACCCATTCTTAGTTTAGTAACAAAATCTGACTTGATACTCATTGTTAAATTCAATACAACATGCTCTTTTGTTGGTTTTAGCAATATTATTGCAAACTGCGCTCTGAAACCCACAATAAACATTGCAGCTTTTCTGACAGCTAAGAGTCTGCTTACTCCAACCTATGTGAAAATTTAAACACTTTATTAAAATCACTCTTCTTTCTCTATGTCTAATCCCTGCATTTATCCATTCCAACACTTTGCAGCTTTTATCAGGGGCTGCGAAATAATATGATATTAAATTCCTCTTTATTTCTTAATCCTACCCATAGATTTGGATTTTCATCTTCAAGATGGGAAAGATAAGTCTGGAAGTTTACAATCTCCACCCACCCACTTTGAGGAAGTGCCCCAAAAAAATGGACGTCCCATCCATAGCACATGTCCATCCCCAAACCCTACATGTCCCTTTATACAATCCATGCCAAGATGTGTTTTATTTTTGTCCATTCATCCAAGTATAGAACTATTTAACCCTATAGTGAAAATAGAATGTGTTAAAAAAGTGTTTAAAGAATCATAACTTAATTCATAACTTCCAACATTCTTTGAAATCAATCTCCTTTTATCTCAGGCCAATAAACATATCAATAATTGAAACCCTTTTTGTACAAACAGCAGAAAGTGCAGATGCTTGAATCCACTTGATTGTGCAATTGTGAACATAGATCAGCAAGCCAAAGTGATCAGACAGGCAGTGTTTTCTCTGAGGATTAGTTGTTGCAGCACTCGAATACATAGAGTCATAAAGTTAAAGAGATGTACAGCATGGAAACAGACCCTTCGGACCAACTCATCCATGCCGACCAGTTATCCCAACCTAACCAAATCCCATTTGTCAGCACTTGGCCCATATCCCTCTAAATCCTTCCTATTAATAAACTGATCCGGATGCCTTTTAAATGTTGCAATTGTACCAGCCTCCACCATTTGCTCTGGCAGCTCATTCCATACATGCACCATCCTTTGCATGAAAAGGCTGCCTCTTAGATCCCTTTTATATCTTTCCCCTCTCACCCTAAACCTATGCCTTCTAGTTCTGGACTCTCCCACCCCAGGGAAAAGACTTTCTCTATTTATCCTATCCATGCCTCTCATGATTTTATAAACCTCTATGAGTCACCCCCCAGCCTTTGACACTCCAGGGAAAACAGTCCCAGCCAATTCAGCCTCTCCCTATCGCTCAAATCCTCAAACCCTGCCAAGATCCTTGTAACTCTTTTCTGAACTCTTTGAAATTTCACAATATCCTTCTGACAGGAAGGAGACTGGGCTCTTCGTGAAGCTTAACCGCGCATTCTTGCTGAGAGTCCAGATATCCATTTGAGTGCTCAAAAAGCTATTGAGTAATCTAAATTCCTTTGATAATTCAAAGAAATTGGCTGTCTATATCATTGACAAAATATGCTCTAACAGTTATAATGGGTAATCAGGGCAAACTTGCCACTGGTTGGAATGATACGTGTCACATAGGAAGATGGTTGTAGTTGTTAGCAGACAGTTATCTTAACTCCTGGACATCCCTGCAGGAGTTTCTCAAGATCGTACGCTATGCCCAACAGATCTTTAGCTGCTTCACCAATGGTCTTCCCGCCATCATAAGGTCAGAAGTGGGATGTTCGCTGATGATTACACAATTTTCAGCAAGATTTGCAACTCCTCAGATACTGAAGCAATCCATGTTCAAAGGCAATATCTAGACAATATCCAGACTTGGGCTTATAAGTGGCAAGGATCTTCGTGCCACATAAATGTAAAGCTATAACCATCTCCAATAAGAGACAGTCTAACCACTACATTTTGACATTCAATGGCATTATCATTACTGAATTCTCCATCAACAGCATTTTGAAAGTAATCATTGACCAGAAACTCTCTGGACTCATCACATAAACACAGTGGCTACAAGAGCAGGTCATAGACTAGGAATACTGTGGCAAATAATTCACACTCTGACCACCACAGGGCCGAATGGCCTGTTTCCACACTGTAGGGAATCTAACAATAGAGCCATCTACGAGGCACAGGTCAGGAATTGTAGAATACTTCCCACTTGCTTGGATAGGTGCAACTCCAACAACACTCAAGAAGCTTGACACCATCCAGGACAAAGCAGCCCACATGATTAGCACCACATCCACGAGCATTCACACCCTCCAATACTGATGCTCAGTGGCAGCAGTGTGCATCATCTGCAAGATGCACTTCAGAAAATCATCAAAGATCCTGAGACAGCACCTTCCAAACTCATGCCCACTTCCATCTAGAAGGTCAAGGACAGCAAATACGTGGGAACACCACAATATGCAAGTTCCCTATCAAGTCACTTACCAGCCTGACTCCGAAATAATACACCATTCCTTCAATGTCGTTGGGTCAAAATCTTGGAATTCCCTCTCTAAGTGCATTGTCGGTCTACCTACAGCAGGAGGATTGCTGCGGTTCCAGAATGCGGCTCACCTCCACTTCTCAAGGGAAACTGAGGACGGGCAATAAATGCTGGCCAGCCAGTGATGCCCACATCCCATCAGTGAATAATAAAAGTAAATGTTTATTGAAGTTATCATAAGGGCTACATTATTATTATTATTATTATTATTATTATTATTATTACATGTTTGACCAGTTTAAAACAACCAATAATTATCCCAGAAGGTCATAAGCTCACAATTTGATTGACAGCTCAAATAAACTATTAAAGGACTGTATGTCTTTGATGTGGGCTTTTTAAGCATTCATGAGATGTGTGTGCTGCTGGCTAAGCAAACATTTATTCCCTATCCTTAATTGCCATGGACATAGTGGCAATAAAAGGATGAAAAGGTGGTGAACTACATTCTTGAATTGCTACACTCCTTGGTCTATGGAGGCACCCACTGCTTTACTAGCAAGTTAAGGATTCTGAAAGAGTCCTATGAAAGAGAAGGGGCACTGTTGCAATCAGAATGATGCGTGGCTTGCAGGTTACCTTGCAGGAGATGGTCTTCCCATGCATCTGCTGCCTTTGCCTTCCTAGTTGGTACTGGTAGAGAGTTTGGAAGGTGCTCTTGGAGGAGTCTTAGTAACCACAGAGCATCTTGTAGATGATAGACTGTTGTCATTGTGTGGGTAATATAGCCAAGTCTGTTTGTGTGTACAGGAAGTAAGCACTCAAGGGGATTTACACATTTTAAATTGACTTTCATGAATGTATGTATAATTATTAATAAAGGGAGACTGTAATAGATTTTTGAACTTTATTTTGTTTCATCTCAGAATTGGTCCAGCAATCTACCCACAGTGAATAGTGGATGAGTTGGCATGGAGGCTTATGATGACATCAGAATATTAAGCAACCTGATGCTGCTGAATCTATTTTGCCCCCTTACAGAGCAGCCAAAAGCCAGAAGGTGCGTAGGGGCAGGTTGATATCCGGAAGGCTTGTTGGCTGCCCTGTGCGCTGTTGTCCCAGGGAAGGTGACGGGCTGTCCTAGAGGTGGTTAGAAAGTGGGTCAGGGCAGTCCTCAGGTCGAATGGTGCATCAGGGTGGGGAGAGGCAGATGGTACGTAGAGGCAGACAGAGAGCCGGAAGGCGGGTAGTCTGTCCTCAGCACTGTCACCCTGGTCAGGTTTATCTTCATTTCCTGAAAACTGGTTGAATAGTAGGATATGGGGCCTGGCTTTGCTGCTCCTCTCTTGTAAAACTGCTGTTACTCTGTGTGCAGCCGCTAATGTTAACTGTTTTTTGTAAACTGTATTGTTTAAAAAATAATAAGTTTACAGGACTCCACGGGGAAAAAAAGTCATAAAAAAAGGAGATCTCTCCACTTTTGTGTTAAGGAGGGGGACTGACCCCTGAACTGCCTGGACCACACAGTCAGTGTGTTATTACTGCTGTTGGTGTTTTAAAAAAACACAGGAAATGTACGGGGGTGACCGGGACCCAGAGGCCGACGTCTGCCCCAGAGGAATGTTGTGCTGGGGAGGGTCAGTCAGTATGCAGGGCGGCCAGAGACCGGAAGGCCAACAAGAAGCTCAGAGGGAAGTGGGCCGGGGTAGTCTGGTTAATACGCAGGGTGATTGGGACCTGTGTGGTCGACAACCAGCCTGGATGAAAGCGGGCCTGGGGAGGGTCAGTCAGTACGCAGGGTGGCCAGAGACCAGAAGGCTGACTACTGTCCTGCAGGAAGGCTAACCAAGCTCGGTCTGATCAGTATGTATTGTGGACAGGTGTCAGGTGTCTTTTTTATAGCTATACTGGGTCGGTGCTCTATGTACTATTTCTCATTTGATTGCACTGTCTTGCTTGTGTTTGTCACTGTTATCTTTGTGATGAATGGAAGTGGGATTTGTGGTTTGTCCTCATCTCCCTGAAAACTGGTTGAACAGTGGGGTTTGGGGTTTGGCTTTGCTGCCCTTTCCACTGTATGCAGTATCTTTTCTTTGTGAACTACTGCTTTGCTTACTGTTACGTGTATTTTGTACGGTTTAATAAAGTTAAAAAATATGTAAACAGGAGATTCAGAGAGCTTCCTCATTCTAAGGACTGCCTATGAGCTGGCTGCTCAGAACCTATATACTATGCACATGTAAATAAAGGGTGACTTGGTGACAGGATACCAGCCACTGTGCAGTTATAATGTACTCAACCCATGCTTATGGCACTCTGGAGATAAATTTCTACAGTAATGAAGTCTGGAAATATTATTCATGTTTGTGTAGCCCATTTCCCAATAAACCTGTTGCCAGGACCATTTTGAGTTTATGATTTAATTTTGATGAATAGATGTTCCACAGAGCAACTAAACAAAACAATATTTTTTATTATAATTTTTATAATAATTTTATTACAGTCTTTGGTCCAGTTCCACGTTGTTAATTTTGTACTCATCACCTCCAGTCTGGCAACTGCAGTTGAGGAGCGGGAAAATCGATGTTTCGGGCTGGAGTCCTCCTTCAGTCATTCCTGAAGAAGGGCTCTGGCCTGAAACATCGATCTTCCTGCTCCTCGGATGCTGCCTGACCTGCTGTGCTTTTCCAGCACCACACTTTCGACTCTGATCTCCAGCATCTGCAGACCTCACTGTCTCCTAACTGTAGTTGAGGTTAAATAATTTAATTGCTTCCACAACATTCAGCTACTTTTTGTTACTTATTTTTTAATGAAGTTACAGATGCATTTTTCATCAAGGCCAATGATTTCACCATTTTTGTCACCAATCAAACAGGGCAACATGCTTCTGTGCAGCTATTGGCTTTCCTAAAGCCACTGACCAAATCTGTCATTAATCAATTCAATATTATTTTTAACAAAGGCTTAAAATATAGCAGCTTCTGAGGAGGTACAACAATTTGCATGTGTTACATGTGTCATCGGTGTTATGTACTTTGCTGAACATAGCAATATATGCTTTCAGCACAGCCAGCATCAATTGTTGTTAGCCTGTCACCATGACTTCATTCTTTTAACCATCTTTAAGTGATGGATAAAAGAGTCTTCCTAAAGGCTTTAATTAGTATTAGAGGTGATAATTAACACAATTGGCCTCTGACAGTTCCTCTTTGCAAAATTCACGCTCATGCTCTTTGCTGCAGCATCACCCAACAGACTTTTATTTTGCTCTCTCTATATATGACATGAGAAAAGTACCAGCCTATTTAGCTTCTCCCGAAAACTAAAACCCTCCAGTCTCAACAACATCCTTGTCAATATTTTCTGCTCCCTCTCAAGTTTATCAACACCCTTCCTGAGCAGGGCAACCAGAATTTATGTAGTATTCTATTGCCAATGCCTTATACAACTACAACATGACCTCTTAACTTCTGTGCTCAAATGTTCTGATCAATGAAAACAAGTGTGTCAAACGCTTTCTTCACTACCCTATCCAACTGCAACTCCACTTTCAAGGAGCTATGAACCTGCATCTCAAGGTCTCTCTGTTCAGCAACATTCCCCAGATCCCGACTACATTAACTGTATAAGTCCTGCCCTGATTTGCCTTACCAAAATGCAACACCTCACACTTATCCCAAGTAAACTTCATCTGCCACTCCTCAGCCCTTTAGCCAATCTGATCAAGGTCCCATTATATTTTGAAATAACCTTCTTCACTATCCACCACATCACCAATTCTGGTGTCATCTGTAATCTAACTATTCCTCCTATATTCACATCCAAATCAGATCTATACATGACAAAAAGCAGTGGGCCCAGGATCGATCCTTGTGGCACACCACTTGCGACAGGCTTTTGTTTAAAGTCATTCATGAATCATTGAAAATTATTGTGCTGATGAGTCCACACCAAGTACCTCCTGCAGAAGTGACCTGGAGCAGCAGTCACAACCATCTTCATTTGCTCTTGGTCTGTCAGGGTCAGGATGACCTGGTGGCACAGTGGTCAGCACTGTTGCCTCATAGTGCTAGAGACCCAGGTTCAATTCCCACCTCAAGCAACTGTCTGTGTGGAGTTTGCACATTCTCCCCGTGTCTGCGTGGGTTTCCTCTGGGTGCTCTGGTTTCCTCCCACAGTTGAAAAATGTGCAGGTTAGGTGAATTGGTCATGCTAAATTGCCCATGGTATTAGGTGTAGGGGAATGGGTCTGGGTGGCTTGCTCTTTGGAGGGTCAGTGTGGACTTGTTGGGTCGAAGGGCCTGTTTCCACACTGTAAGTAAAGTAATCTAACCTAATCGTTGTATCCCATTCACTCCAGTTTTGCTATGGCTCCTTAATGCATACAGCAATAAATAAGGAAGGCAGCTCTCCAAACACAGGAATTTATTTGGTGAAAGCTGTGGTTTACCGGGTGGCCTTACCACAAAGTTGTTACCACAACCAGCGCTGGCTAGACACATGTGCAGTTAGGAGATGGCCATTAATTGGCTAATTAACATTTTTAATGAGCCACTCATTTGTGGTCTGTAGGCAGCTCTATCACTCTCATTCCTGCTATTGTCAACATCCCAGGTCAGAAAAATACAACTGACCCTGTTTTGCTTCTCCCCCGATCCATGTCTTACAAGTGACAATAATTTGAGTCAAAATTAACCAGAGAATCTCTTTAAAAAAAATGGCAGGTCCTGTTCGATGCCCAATTATATAAAATTAAAGCAACTTTTTTTTGTAAGTACATTAACCAACAAAGACTATCTGACAACATACTGAAGAATATGATAAAACATTTCAGTTGTAATAGTGACCAATAAGAATAATATGGCTGTAAAATGGGTGAGCTGCTCCATCTCCTGCACATATGTCAGATATTACATGATGATGTCCTGCATCATTATACTAGTCTCTGATATTATGAAGGTATGGAATTCAGAGGCCTACCCAACAATTTGAAATAAGCAATGAACAATCTTGTTAAAGACCAAACTGTGTGCAATTTCTCCTTGCCAATCAGGCATCAGATAGGAAAATGGCTAGGAGCTCTTTATGCCAGACTTGAGTTGATAGCAGATCAGCAGAAGAAAATATCTGCCACTACACCATGGCTGTAGAGACATGTCGTTACATTTTGTAACTTTAATTATTCACAGGTTTTGAACCAAGGAGAAACTGAAAGAAAGAGAAAATGCTGGAAAATCTCAGCAGGTCTGGCAGCATCTGTAAGGAGAGAAAAGAGCTGATGTTTCGAGTCTAACTGACAAAGCTTTGACAAAGGGTCAGTTAGACTCGAACAGTCAGCTCTTTTCTCTCCTTACAGATCTGCCAGACCTGCTGAGATTTTCCAGCATTTTCTCTTTTGGTTTCAGATTCTAGCATCTGCAGTAATTTGCTTTTATCCAGTGAGAAACTGAAAGATATGAATGAGACCTTTAAATTGGAAGCTGTAACCATCTTCTTGCTCATAGTATAACCCAATGTCTGCTTAATGTCCTATCTAGGCACTAGACTGAGTGTAGACACTCTGTTTCACTGCTAAACAGTCACTATCCTGCTGGGCAGCTGCTAATTGGCTGTCCAATGCTTGATTTGCTGTGCAGCGAGAAGTAGAAAGGGAACTACACAATTTTCATTCCACCATCCTCACTTTATCAAAAGCACACAATCCGACCCTCTGTTGCATTATAAATAAAAGTTAAGAGATGTATAAAAAGTTTGTTTTAAACTCCTGTGTATTTATTCACATGAAGAACACATTTGTTGATTTTCTTTTCTAAACTATACATTAACAGACTTGCATTTTCCAAAAATATCCTCATTTTAAAACATACAGGTCAATTCTTTGATTAAAAAATTCTCTTTCAAGCATGTTATGTGCTGTCCTTTCTTTTGGCCTACTTTGATTACTCCTGTCCTCCCTAATGCAGTGGTGAAAAAAGGCTGCAGTTTCATGCTATGCCCACATGATGGCATTATGGGTCAGATTTGTCAAATATCATCCAAATCATTTTAATCATCATTTCATCTAACAATCTCAATACAAAAATGTAACACCTTAAAAAAAGGAAATTATAATTTTAAAAATGCATTTTACGTTGTTTGATGCCTTCATTAAAGTGGTAACTTGAAGGTCTGAACTATTTCTATAACTTCCCGGGGAAGAAACGAACAGTACTCTAATGTTTGCAAATGAATACATTTTGAGTGTGTAACACAAGTCAGAACAAGATGGTTTCACTCATGTTTTTACCCCCTGGGTTGCATACTGACTGGTATTTGACTCTGCATTGACTCAGACAGCTATCTATCACTTTTAGATATTCTAAAAATGTACACAGTACCCAACATGGAATATATGTTTCAAAGGCAGAAGGGTATCTCTATTCATCCTCATGAAAATTTAGGGCTACCTTGTTTTCTGGCTGAAATAATGAAATAATAGAGATTTCATATATATATATTTAAATCAGTTAATAAGTTTGTTGTGGTTCTGTTCGCCGAGCTGGGAGTTTGTGTTGCAAACGTTTCATCCCCTTTCTAGGTGACATCCTCAGTGCTTGGGAGCCTCCTGTGAAGCGCTTCTGTGATGTTTCCTCCGGCATTTATAGTGGCTTGTGTCTGCCGCTTCCGGTTGTCAGTTCTTGCTGTCTGCTGCAGTGGCCGGTATATCAACAAACACATAGACCTGGACCCGGTATACTGGCCACTGCAGCGGACAGCAAGAACTGACAACCGGAAGCGGCAGAGACAAGTCACTATCAATGCCGGAGAAAACATCACAGAAGCGCTTCACAGGAGGCTCCCAAGCACTGAGGATGTCACCTAGAAAGGGGACGAAATGTTTGCAACACAAATTCCCAGCTCGGCGAACAGAACCACAACAACGAGCACCCGAGCTACAAATCTTCTCCCAAACTTTGAGTTAATAAGTTTCTAAAATAAAAATAGAAAATGCCAGAAGTGCTCAACATGGCATTACAAGGTGAAGTAAACCTTCACCGGGAGCAACTGCGGAACTGTTCCTTTAATGTGATATATTTAAAATCACATGGCAGCTTGGAAGGCTTTAAAGTACTTCAAAAGGATTTTATCTGTTATATAAGTAAATGTCATTACAAAATTATATTTTCTTTAGTTTAATGCATTAATTACCTATTAAGTAATGTTTGATCGGCATTGATTTTAGTTCTTTTGATCTACATTCATTTTAATTAATTGGAATGATTGAATGTTTCTTGGTCAAAGGTAATTGTAATGAGACATGTAAAGGAACGTTGTGTCTACAGGAGATGTGAATTGTACAGTGGCTCCTATCTGAATGCAAAACAATAAAAAAAGTGATAAAATGTGTGTGTCCAAGAATACACATTCAAAATCTTCACATCAAGAAATCAGGAGCGTCACACTGTGCTCACTAATTCCCTTTGTCATTTCAATGCAGCAACCTTGATGAGAACCAGGCATATAAAAGTCGAACCTGAAGTTTCCACTGCAGAAAACCATTTCATAACCAGCATTGCAAGACAATGCTTTGCAGCTGCTAGGTTCTCACACTGAAATGTAAAGATGGAAGGACATGGTTTATGATGTACAAAGGAGTCTGTTCTTTGAACAGGGGAATTAAAATGTTGGTTTATTGGCAGAACTCTACTGCCAATGGCACTAAAACGATGGTTATGTAACATATAATTAGAAAATGCCTCATACTTTAGAGTTCCTTATGGAGGTATGACATTGTTGTCCTTGGTACGCCTTCAAGTTGCACTGAGTAAATGCATAATGAGGCTTCATTGTGTCTGATGTGAGGGCTCAGGAGTTCCTTCAAGTTACTTCCCCATAAGTAATCCCCGTAAGTAAACTCAAATGGAAATTGCTGCAGCTGGAGTTCTGACCCTCACAATTCTAGGATCCTGACAATGAAATATCCACTATAGCAGACATTTAAAGAGTGCATGTGCCCTTTCACAAAAATGAAAAGTTATTTCCTATAGATATGATACCTATGGAGTAAGTCCATAGAGACAGTTAGATGCATGCATCCTGAATCCAACATGATACTGCTAATGTTGATGGACTCCTTCGTCCTTCAATATAGCTTACTGCTGTCTCTCTAAACCTGGCCTCCTGTGCAACTTGATGAAGTCACTAATGGCCAAGCCACTTACTGTCTGGGGCTGACTAGGGGCATGGCTCCCATAGTCCTCTGACAGGCTAGAGACCTGACTAATTTCTTCCTTGACTGATTGCAGAAATGTGTCAGTCATGCACCCATCAGGTTGTACTCCCAAGTCTAATCTAAAAAAAAGGGTACCCACCAATGTGAAAGTTTCTGAGCTGGTGGAGGATGCAGTTCAAAGCCTTGTTAGTGCATTCTGAGAGGGTTCAGTGGCTCACATCTCAGATGTGGATGCAGATCTGAGGGTCACCAGCACTAGCCTCCCTGCCAAGGTTCACAGGGTGCCACTTGTATCGACATAAGGTAAGAGAGGGAATTAGTTGGCTAAGACGGTTAAAGGTTGAGCTGATTAAGAATGAGTGGCACTGGTGTTAGTGACAGTGCAGTGCAACACAATACAGTGAATCATATGGGCTATGGTCCATCAGGTTTCACCTTTCTCAGATAAACAGTTAAGCTCTTCTCCAGTTAATTTCCTTCCCCAAAAGGACCTTAGTGAACCAGATGAGTTTTTCCCAAACAATTAACAATAATTTAATGGTGTCATCAGATCCTAAATTCCAAATTCTTTACTTAATTCAAATTCCATCATCTACCCAAACAGGATTTGAAGTCTTTGGTTTTGAAGCATTAACTTTGCTCTCAAGATTATTAGTCAAGTGATGGAGAGTTAGATTGGAGGAGTTTTTGGATTGGTAGTCCAATGAAATTACCACTGCATCACCACCTCCCTGGAAAAGTATGGAAATTGTATAAGCAATGAATTTTTAGCATTTAATACATTTATACCTGCTTTTCTCGATTGAATTTTGTTTAAACTTAAAAATACATCAATCAGAAGTAGACAGCAGGAATACCTGTGAGGAGTTCATAGAGCTGCATGGTCTATTTCTATTTGGAAATCTTGTGCTGTCATCTCTTAGATCATCTTTAGCCACAATATGATAAAGACTGTTCCCTGAATGCTGTCAGGTCCCAGACAGTTCCAATTTTTCAATGCTCCTTCTGAATCATATTGAACAGCAAGAACTTCCCCTTCTCTAACTCTAAGGCCATGCAAACCTTTTTCAAATGCTCACAAAGAGCTACAGCATTTTATGAATATTCCCCAGTCTCATAACTAGCCCATATGGTCTGAGACCTTGAAAACTAACTTCCAAAAGCCCAAAGGTTGCATTTCCATGCATGTTCCATGGTTTCTATATCCTCAGTCACTCATGTTTATGATAGCCTCTGACAGTGCTATCAAACTTGGAAGCTCATCTCAAAATCCTGCAAGAAGCATTAATTAATGATGTCAGTAGTTATTAACATTATATTCTTGTTCTTATGAAACCTACTAAATTTATCAAGAAACGTAGGCTGCACCATATGTTTTAATGAAAAATCTACCTCTCAAGCCTTTTCTGGACCAATTATGCTTTGTTATCTGGGAAGCTCACAGCTGTGAAGGTTACTGGGCTGGCTCCCCAGATAAACATTGTACCAGTTATTATCTACCTCTGTGGGCTCTTGTTAGGAACATACAGCACTAATAAAACCTGCCATTCTCTGGTATATCTACTGGTAATGATGTTTTGTTTTTCAGGACCAAGTGCATTTTTCATTCTTTCTATGTGCATTATTTTTAAACACTTTTAGATTATGTGCTGCATCAAACAAGGTTAATTAATAAAGCCTTTTTTCCTGAAAATGATTTGTACCTTGTCAAAGATCTGAACAAATTTTGAATGCTAAAATTTGAACCCCACTGGTCCTCACCTACCACCCCACCAACCTCCAGATTCATCGTATCATCCTTCGTCATTTCCGCCACCTCCAAACAGACCCCCCCACCAGGGATATATTTCCCACCCCACCCCTATCAGCGTTCCGGAAAGACCACTCCCTCCACACCCCCCAACCAACCCAACCTCCACTCCCGGCACCTTCCCCTGCAACCACAAGAATTGCAAAACTTGTGCCCACACCTCCCCCCTCACTTCCCTCCAAGGCCCCAAGGGATCCTTCCATATCCATCGGAAATTCACCTGCGCCTCCACACACATCATTTACTGCATCCACTGCACTCGATGTGGCCTCCTATACAATGGGGAAACAGGCAGCCTACTTGCGGAACGTTTCAGAGAACACCTCTGGGACACACGCACCAACCAATCCAACCACCCCACGGCTGAACACTTTAACTCCCCCTCCCACTCTGCCAAGGACATGCAGGTCCTTGGCCTCCTCCATCGCCAGACCATGGCAACGCCTAGAAGAAGAGCACCTCATATTCTGCCTAGGAACCCTCCAACCACAAGGGATGAATGCAGATTTCTCCAGCTTTCTCGTTTCCCCTCCCCTCACCTTTTTTCAGTCCCAACCCTCAGACTCAGCACCACCTTCTTGACCTGCAATCTTCTTCCCGACCTCTCCGCCCCCACCCCCTCTCTGGCCTATCACCCTCACCTTAACCTCCTTCCACCTATCGCATTCCCAACGCCCCTCCCCCAAGTCCCTCCTCCCTACCTTTTATCTTAGCCTGCTTGGCACACCCTCCTCATTCCTGAAGAAGGGCTTATGCCTGAAACATCGATTCTCCTGTTCCTTTGATGCTGCCTGAACTGCTGCGCTTTTCCAGCAACACATTTTTAAGTTCTGATCTCCAGCATCTGCAGTCCTCACTTTCTCCTACGGACTGTATCAAACAACACTTCCCATTGAACATTCGCGGCTGGCAGCACGCCACTTCTGCTCCAGTAGCCCAAGCTTGCAAGCCTCAGGAAAGTATATCCAACATTAAATGTAATTCTGCTTTTGGAAATCACTTCTTCACTAATCCAGACTGTATAAAGGGTTAAGGCAAACAATTTATCAACAGCTGGGCCCGCAGATGTGTATGTTAGATGTTACATAATTGCAAACTCAAGATTCTATTATCTGTAGGCAAATAACAATTTTCAATGCATTGCACCTTTTTTTAACAAAAGGGGTCATGGAGACAATCAGAGTCTGCTGCAACACTCTGACCAATCAGAATCTATCTGCCTGGTCTAAGAATTACCTGCCTGGTCTGAATCTCCAGGCCAATGTTGGTTCAAGCAATCAGCCTGCTCTTCTCTTGAGGTCTTTTCTTTCCCCAACTCTGTTTCTTGCAACATAGTTCTGTTGGTGGATGCCATGCTGATCAAGCAGCTGACTTTGCCCTGGATGGAGTCAAACCGCTTGGAGTGTTGTTCGCGCTGTGCTCGTCCAGGCAGGTGGAGAACACTCCATCACACTCCTGACTTGTGCCTTGGAAATGTGAACAGCCTTTAGGAAGTCAGATAGTGAATTACTCATTGCTGAATTCCCAAATTCGGAACTGGTCACATTGCCACAGTGGTTAGTCAAATTATGTTTCTACTCAATGGATATTCCCATGATGGTAATAGTGTGGGAGTGACAAATGAATGATTTGATTAACTTTGACTGGGGATGATCATTGCCTGGCATTTGTATGGAGTGAATAGTACTTGCCACTAACAAGCCCAAATCTTAATGTTATTCAGGTCTTGTTCCATTGGGCCACAAGTAAACCATATGTGATTAGATTAGATTCGCTACAGTGTGGAAACAGGCCCTTCGGCCCAACCAGTCCACATCGATCCTCTCAGATCCATTTCCCTCTAATTAATGCACTATGGGCATTTTAGCATGGCCAATTCGCCTGACCTGTGGGAGGAAAACAGAGCACCCAAAGGAAACCCACGCAGACACGGGACAATGTGCAAACTCCACACAGACAGCCGCCCGAGGCTGGAATTGAACCTGGGACCCTGGTGCTGTGAGGCAGCAGTGCTAACCACTGAGCCACCATGCCGCAATTACCTTAACATCTCAAGCAGTTCCAGTTTTAAGAATGTGTTGTTTGTACAGTAATAAATCAATAACTTAAGAAGGCAAGGTACAAGTATGAAAAACATTTCAATTGTAAAATTAAGAAAACAAATGGGAGAGAGAAGGTGGAGTCTGTGGATACCAATAATTTTCCAAAGACACTGATAACTTTTACATTTCATAGATGTGAGGTTGACACCTTTATAACATAATTAAAATAAACAATGGTGTAACTCTCATCCATCAGAAATCTGTGTACACTTTTAGTCACACCTATGCCCCACTTTCAGTGAAAACATTTTGGTAACAAAATAAAATTAACTTTTAAAAAGTACCAAATTTCTGCCCAAGAGGACCACTATTTATGTTGAGAGAACTGCTGGTGCTGGGAGTATATACTCCTGAGAGCCACTCATTGAAGAAAAAAAGCCATAGCCAGTTGGAAGAGATTTATTCATAGAGCAAAACATGACAAGTATGCATCTCTTGACTCCACTAGACTCTTACATCAGTTAATGTCTCTTTATACCTGCTCAAGCAAGCATTTATTCAATGTCCTCCAACTATATTTTCCTCAATTAATATATTTAACTGGAATTACATGGATGCCATTCAAATTAGGGTCCTGTGATACATTTAGGACCCAAGTGCAATTTCCACTTTCCCTTCCTTACCAACAGAACTAAATATAAAGCTGCCAAACCAAGAATGTCTGAAGGTCCTGCTCGAGTATTGTTGAAAAACATAAAATTGTTACTGATTTTAAAAAAAACTGATTTTGTTGCTCTTATAGCACCATGAAAGGTCCTCCTGATGCCACAAAAAGTGCTGCTTTCTAAGTTCTGTCATGGGATGGGGCATTGCTGGCTAGGTCTGCATGTCATAGAATCCCTAAAGTGTGGAAGGATGCCATTTGGCCCATCGAGTCCAGACCATCTCTCTGAAGAGCATCCCACCCAGACCCACTCCCCTTCTCCAAACTATCTCTGCAATCAGCCACCTCCCATGGCCAATCCACCCAACTTGCACATCTCTGGACACCATGGGTAACTCCCCATGGCCAAACCACACAACCTGCACATTCTTGGACTGTGGAAGGAAACCAGAGTATCCGGAGGAAACCCAGGCAGACACAGGGAAAATGTGCAAACTCCATAGTGACAGTCACCAAAGACTGGAATTGAACCCAGGTCCCTGGCACTGAGCTCCCGTGCTGCCCCAAGAGGATACCAGATAAGATGTTATAGAATTATGTATTATCAGTGCTTGAGAACGTGGTGACCAGATGCTCTCTTGAACAGATGAAGGCCTTATGCCCGAAACATCGATTCTCCTGGTCCTCCAATACTGCCTGACCTGCTGCGTTGTTCCAGCACCATACTCTCAACTCTGATCTCCAGCATCTGCAGTCCTCACTTTCTCCTGTCTTCTTGAACTGTTTGATAGATGGCCCACACTATTACTACTGTGCACCAATGGCAAAGGGACTGAATTTTAAAAGTGGTGGATGGCATGTCAATTGAATGGCTGTTTTATCATCAATGGTGTTAAGTTACGTCAGTGTTGCTTGAACTACAGTTATCGAGGCAAGTGAGAATATTCCATCACACTTCTGACTGCTGCCTTGTGAATGATAGGCAGGCTTTGTGGAGGTCAGCTTGCTGTATAAGGTGATGGCTCTGCAAGAGGTAATGCTGGAGGCTGCATTAAGGCCATCTAAATGATTATGTCAGAGTCTTCAATTGAGAAAGAGGAGTCCAGCTTGAGATCTCACATGGAGTCAAATGTGTTATTCTTGGCTCTTGATGATATTTGTGATTATGTCTAATATAACATCTACCTATTGCTATTGTGCAATAAGCTACATCTTGTTTTTAAGACAAATGACCTTTTTTTGGTTAAGACTCAGTAGTGATTCATGCCCTACCATCATTATCCAAACAGGCCCTTAGATCCAGTACAGATATGAGAATTGGTGACAGCACTCTACCCAATGATGAGCAAGTGGTTCTACTAATATGAGAAGTTACTCACTACAGACTTCCAGCTTCTAACCTGCCTTCATTGCTATAATATTTATACATCTTGGCTAAACCTCAAGATGTTGATAATAAGGAATTCAGTAACGGTAATAGCATTCAGTGTCCCAAGGAAATGGTCAGATTCTGTTTATTCAGAGATGGCCATTGCCTGACACTTGTGTGGCACAGAAGTTACTCTGTTTCAATTCCTCCATGCAACCTTCATTTTTTTTAAATTAAAAACTTGTGACTGTGCACTAATCAGCTCAAGCTTAGGTTTCACTGCATTTACCAGACTGATTGTAATCACTGTGTGGGTTCCTGTAGATTTCTTCCTGGAGCTCTGTGCTGAGTAAATCTTCCAACTTCTTTACTCATGAACTCTCTTTCCAATCTGAACTCAATTTCTCACCTCAATAATAAAAGTTGTATTTTCTCTGCTTAAGGTGCAGGCATTGTTAATACAGATTTATTTTGCTTCCTCAACTTTAACTTTCAACTGACTCCATAAAGTCTTAAAATGCACAGTTCACTGTTGTTTAAGGCACAATGGTCTTAAAGCTTAATGTTGAGGTTATAAAATGCACAACTCAATATGGTTATGTAATATGAACTCAGGTGAATAGCTTTAGATTTCAGAGGAGAAAGTATTGAGATCTCCCTCATAGCCTTAAGTAAAGTGTTTATCATATCAGTTTTGCTTGCACCCAGTTGCTATCATATTTTAAACTTTACCTTCTCTAATGAAGATTATGGTTTCCCTCTACCACACAAGCTGTTCCAAACAGGGTCTGCAGATCCCTCAGCAAATGAGAAGGTAGCAGAAAATCTACCAGATGCATTCTACAGCATGATGAACAATGGTGAGGATATAATGGTGAACGACTGCTTTGAGAAGCAGAGAAAAAAGCACTTCAGTTAAAGCAAACTCACAGCTATTTTCATAACTGTGACTTTTCAAACAAAGTGTAAATTAACACTCTTTTACCTTCACAATAATTTTTTTGATTTTGTAATCCCCCACGATTATTTATATCACAAACGAATATAATGAGATATAAAAGTAATGACATGACTAATTTAAACTTGTTTTGGAGATAAATCATGACTTCTCATTTAAAGTCTGGTTGAAGATTTGTAGCTCGGGTGTCCGTTGTTGTGGTTCTGTTCGCCGAGCTGGAAGTTTTTGCTGCAAACGTTTCGTTCCCTGGCTAGGGAACATCATCAGTGCTAATGGAGCCTCCTGTGAAGCTTCACAGGAGGCTCCAATAGCACTGATGATGTTCCCTAGCCAGGGAATGAAACGTTTGCAGCAAAAACTTCCAGCTCGGCGAACAGAACCACAACAATGACTTCTCATTTTTACATGGAGAAACAAAATGTTCAGTGTCTTCAAACTTGCACCAGAGAAATTATTAACTAAACACTTCGAACATTAACTGCTCATTTTTTTCAATTCCTTCAAGTATTTCCATTTACTTTACATTTACCACTTAACTGCCAATGGACAATTGTATTGTGAAAAGTTATAACTGTAAAATACATGAGTTACAGAATCAGATATTCATAACAGCTTCATCAAGAAAAAAATGAACTACGTCACCCTTGCGATCTTTTATTTACAATATATAGAATTATGATGATGCTGCTCCTTTAGGAAGATGATGTTGTCCTTGTTTTTTTTTCCAGAGAGGTCATAAAAGACAGAGACTCCAAAAAGCCTGGGCTTGAACAGGTTTTTGGGCCAGTTGAATTGAATTTATTGTCATGTGTACCAAGGCATAGTGAGAAGCTTTGTCTTGTGAGCAATGCAGGCAGATCACAGTTAAGTAGCATAAATAGTTTTTTTTAAAAAATTGATTATAGTTAACAGATACTTTCTCAGGAAAAAGACATTTTTAGTTTAAAAAAACATTTGTACAATGAAAGGGGAGTGGCCAGTTTTCCCAGCTCAGCCTCTCTCTGGTTTGATCTGGCTAGTCATTGAAAGCAGTCAAGATTAGAGTGGTGCTGGAAAAGCACAACAATTCAGGCAGCATCCGAGGAGCAGGAACATCTATGTTTCAGGCGAAAGCCCTTCATCAGGAAGCCCTTCATCGAAACATCAATTTTCCTGGTCTCAGATGCTGCCTGACCGGCTGTGCTTTTCCAGCACCACTCTAGTCTTGACTCTATTCTCCAGCATCTGCAGTACCCACTTCTGCCTAGTCACTGAAAGTAGTCAGGCAGTTTTGAAGTTGCTGGACCCAAAGCAGCTCCACGTTGATCCTCCTCTCGCTGAAATCTCTCCTGTAAGACCCTGAGTTTGATTTTATCTTTTGTGCCAAAGAATGTTAATGACAATTGTTGCAAGTATTTGGAACAGCATCATTACATCGGGATGATCTGTTGGGTTTTCGGATAGGTTAAGTTATTTAGTATTCTGTTCTCTTTTGTTTGTGTTTCATTTGGTAATCTTATAGATAAATTCTTCTTTGTTTCAAACTATGTTGTTTGACCAACTGCACCACTCCTGGAATATCCGTGTTATACCTGATCAAAACAATTGTAAAGTTGGGGTCTGGTCCACTTCCTTGAAATATTTTGAGGCGGTCTGGCCTGATCCATAACAGAATATTAAAAATTATAATACACAATATATTTGAACAATTATCTTTCACATAAAAACTACAATAATAATTATCCCTGTTGTCTACAAATCAAATCATATTGATTAAAGCACATTGTTGAATCCATTGGAATTTCTCCTTTTCAGTTCAAATGTTTTGTTGAATGACATACATGGCGCTGAGACACCGTGGCTTATAGTGACATTCCCAATGCAATTTTCACTCTTCAACACACTAATTAGGCACTGTGATCTTGGGTTTCTTTCTCAGAAAATTACAGAGCCATTGATGCAGAAGTGCTTGTTGCCGTTGGGACCTGACAGCTATCACCCCTGTGGCACCATATTTAAAGCTCAGCTGTACATGATTTCAAACCCTGCAAAATAGTGCTCAAAGATTATTCCAAGGTCAATCATCCAAAGAAAAGGAAATTTTGCTCCTTACTTTCAGGTCAGGACCTGGAGGTATTGGTGGATTGACTGTTGGAGAAGAGGGCCATCATTTTCCTAGCTAATCACCACAGGAGACCATACCACCAGACTTAGCCAGTCTGGACACAAATTGCTGCTATGGCCAGTGCTGTGCTTTGCATGAAGCAGGCTGCCCAGCAATACAGGAAGAATTGAATAGAAACAAAGAAAATAGGAGCAGGAGTAGGCAGTTCAGCCCTTTGGCCCTGCTCTATCATTCGGTATAATTGTGACTAATCACCAAACTGAGTGCCTTTTCCAATTTCTCCCCATACCCTTTGATATCTTTAGCTCCGAGAACTATATCTAACCCCTTCTTGAAAACATTCAATATTTTTGCCACAACCTCTTTGTGTAGCAAAGAATTCCACAGGCTCACCACCGCTTTGATAAATAAATTCCCCCTCATCTCATATCCCTAAACTGTGACTCCTGGTTCTGGACATCCCCATCATTGGGAATATCCCTCATGGGAATGAAAATCTATGCTCCACAACAGCAAGTACCACCATTTTCTCTCTGCTACCTCATACTCATAGGGCCATTGCTCACTAAATCTGCCAATGGAGATGAATCTCACTGAGGTTTATGGATTATAATTCTGACTATTATGTGCATCATTTCCACTCAAGAGGTCTCACCCAACTCATCCTCTGAAACTGCTAACCTTTCCTCCCCTCTGTACTTTATATTCACACTATGGGGACACCACTCCATCTCTATTACTTAGGCATCATCACTAGGTACTATTCCATCCACTTCCATCATACTCAATCTATTAGTTTGTCTCACTATAGGAAGCATTACCCCCTCAACCCTACCCCATCCGAATGCCTCACTGGCACTCCAACTAACTGTAACTCCCAAACTGATGGAACTTGCCCAGCAAATACTGACTATGACCCAAACCCTGAGCTACAATAACAATGATTCATCCCTGAATTGGTGTGACAAATGCCAGACTGACCACGACCAATCCCCTAAACTGAAATAGGATGGCCCCTTGACTGATTTTGGTGGAACATCTTCACTGATTATAGCCCTCCTTCAATAAACTGCAGACTGCTTCTCTTTGGCTTTCACAGATGGCTGTCTGCTTGAAGCACATGTAGTATACTTTTCATTAAACTACTGGTACGCACTGAAAGTCTGACATTGATATACCACAGTGCTGCACAATAACATGTCTACTTCTACCTGACTGACAGATTGACAGTTTACTGCTCTCTGCTATCATAAACTGCCTGCCTTTCCCACTACCAGCCACAAAGTGCTGGCAACCTTTCACTAAGCAGGAAAGACTCTATGTAATAGGAAAGCAATGCGAGACAGACAAGAGCTGACAATCTAAGTTAGTACTGAAGTCAATCAATGCATCCTAAGAACTCTTCCAACTTGCCTGGCCTCTGTCAAAGAATTATGTGCTTGAGCCTTGTCCTCTTGTATTTTCCATCAGAGTTGTACCAGTGAGCCTCCATTGCTGTTCCGTGTTTCTTACTTAGCCACAAAAGGGCCTCATTTGGTGCAGAGGGAAGGCGGTCCCTGGGGATTTCTGCCATGCATGTAACTCTGGGTGGAGACAGGAAGGTAACAGCTTGCCCAACCAATGATTAAATGGTACCCACCCACCAGCCAAACTTGCCACAGGAGAGGGCACAAGATTATGGGCTCAGGCAACAATTCAGCTTTAGTACTGGAGCGCTTATGCTCCAGATTTGGCTGCTGTCCTATTGAGCCCTTCCAGCATAGTTCTGACAATTGCATCTAATCAGCAAAATGGAAAATGTGCTTATCAGAAAATACAGCTCAAATCTAAATACACTTAGCCATTAGCAAAGAAATGGAAAAGATCATTGAGCGTACTCTCATGGGGGACTTGACAACAACCTGATAAATGAGGCTCAGTTTGGGTTCCACCAGACGAGAACATGAGGACTGCAGATGCTGGAGATCAGGGTCGGGCCTGTGGTGTTGGAAAAACACAATAGATCAGGCAGCATCTGAGGAGCAGGAGAATCGATGTTTCTGGCTTAAACCCTTCATCAGGAATGAGGGTGTGCTTTTCCACCACCAAACTCTCGACTCTGATCTCCAGTATCTGCAGTCCTCAATTTCTTCTAGTTGATTTCAACCCTACTGCAAAGCCTCTTCCAAGAATGCCAACCTTGAAGTTCTCCTCTCTCTACAAAGATCTGTGAGTTTCTCTCTCTCTACACCCCGCACTCCCCCAGGTCATCTCCTCTGCCCTGAAGCTCTATAGCCACATCCTGAAGCAGACTCGCTACCACAGCCACATCTCCTTCCTCAGCGCCTGTCTACAGAACCGATTGATTCCGCATGGCCCCTGGACTACATTCAGACCAATGCAATTTGGACCTGAATAGGACAACCAGTACCTACTACAAATCCAAAACCTTCAGAAATGGTTCCGTTTCCAGATCCTCCGCTCCACATGTGCAGCCATGCTCCGCGACCTAATGTCCCTTGAGTCAGTTCTGCCTCAGATCAGAGCCACACTCTCCCAGACCTGCAAAGGACATTTGCTGTTTTACATCCTCAGAAGAATTCGCATGCTCAACAAACGGGGCGGCACAGTGGCTCAGTGGTTAGCACTGCTGCCTCGCAGCACTGGGATATGGGTTCGATTCCAGCCTTGGGTGACTGTCTGTGTGGAGTTTGCACATTCTTCGTGTCTGTGTAGGTTTCCCTTGGGCAATCCGGTTTCCTCCCACAGTCCAAAGATGTGCAAATCAGCTAAATTAGCCATGTTACATTGCCCATAGTGTTAGGCGCATTAGTCATAGGGAAATGAATCTGGGTGGGTTACTCTTTGGAGGGTCAGTGTGGATTTGTTGGGCCAAATGGCCTGTTTCTGTGCTGTAGGAAATCTAATTTAAAAATCTAAAAAACACAATGTGAAGTTTACAGAGATTGGCTGTCTCCAAGTAAACAGTAATGTCAACAAGCCCTAAAAATGCAATCTGAAAGCTACAGAATGTCTCCTGAGCTGACAAGTAAGATGTATGCCCAACTTTGCCTACTATGCAAGTTGGCAGAAGCAGAAGCATGCAAATCCTTGTTGTCCTTGAGTTCCAAGTGTTAGAGGCCTAATGTAGGTCTGAGCTGGCTCAAGAGCAGCCATGATGACATGTTGACGCTGGTAGTTGCTGATGGACAAAGATTTGAGGAAACTGATAGCCATCAACACGAAAGATCACTGTTCTGAAGAGGCAATTGCATGGTGGCTGGGACAAACATTTAACGAGTTACAACTGCCAAGTACAAGATCTGATTTATACTGGGACTTTGCATTATCTAGTTTCTCAGTGAAGGAAAGGAAAATTAGAAATGGCAATAAGGTGAGATGGGCTTTAATGAGATTCAATTCATCAAAATAGTCATAGACCAATAACAAATCCTGAAGTCACCGTGAAAATTTTGAGGGGGATGTCAGAAACTATTGAAAACCTTATTATTTTCATTCTTATCATATTTTCCCACCTTTCTAGCCATTATTCTGACTAGACCAGGGAGGGAAAGCTCCAGAAACTACAGTTCATTCAAGAGGCTACTTCTAGTCACGCTTTGTGATTCTGGTTTTAGATTTGATTAGATTCCTACAGTGTGGAAACAGGTCCTTCAGCCCAACTAGTCCACATAGACCCTCTGGTAACCCACCCAGACTCATTTCCCTCCATTTACCCCTGACTAATGCACCTAACACCATGGGCAATTTAGCATGGCCAATTCACCTGACCTGCACATCTTTTGGAATGTGGGAGGAAACTGGAGCACCTGGAGAAAACCCACCCAGACACAGGGAGAACGTGCAAACTCCGCACAGAGTTTTGGGTACAGGCTTGCTCGCTGAGCTGGAAAGTTCATTTCCAGACATTTCGCTACCCTACTCGGTAACATCTTCAGTGTGCCTCAGGCAAAGCAATGCTGAAAATTCCTGCTTTCTATTGATATGTGTGGGTTTCTTTGAGTTGTTGATGCCATTTCCTGTGGTGATGTTATTTCCTGTGGTGTAGTCACTTCCTGTTCCTTTTCTCAGGGGGTGCTAGGGTCTAACTCGATATGTTTGTTGATATCAACAAACACATCAAGTTAGACCCCATCTATCACCCTCTGAGAAATGGAACAGGAAGTAACTTCACCACAGGAAATAACATCACCACAGGAAATGGCATCACCAACTCAAAGAAACCCAAACATATCAATAGAAAGCAGGAATTTTCAGCATTGCTTTACCTGATGCCCACTGAAGAAGTTACCTAGCAGGGTAATGGAATGTCTGGAAATGAACTTTCCAGCTCAGCGAGCAAACCTACACCCAAAACCTCAACCTGAGCTACAAATCTTCTCAAAACTCCACACAAAGTCACCGAGACCAGAATTGAACCCAGGTCCCTGGCACTGTGAGGCAGCAGTGCTAATCACTGAGCCATTGTGCCACCCCAAATGACAATTCAAAGCATTTTTTGTAAGAGATTCCTTAAAACGTTAAACTTGCTTTTATATATTGAATCAATATTTCAACTATTTATAGTCACTTAAAACTTTTTGTTAACTCTACAGCTATATAGCCTTTTCGTTACTGTTTTTCAATTAATGACAATTTTAGAACAATTGAAAAAGCCATTCTTAATAAATATAGTAAAATTCACCATGAAATCCTGTTAACTTATTCAGTGTCAAACCTAGTATACTCAAATTAGACTGTGGATTCAAATTCCTGCAGAGTACTCAGACTTATGACGTCCAAGGAGACGATTAACATTCAAAGAGAAAATTGAATGCCCAGCAATTAGTTTACAAAAAAAACCAAAAAAATTATGTTTTCAACATAAATAAAATTTACTCGCATTAAAAAACAAACATTTATTTTACTACTTAACACAAAACATTAAGAATAAAAGAATTTCTTACTTTTGGAAACAAAAAACAGAAGTTGCCAGAAAAGCTCAGCAGGTCTGGTAGCATCTGTGGAGAGAAGTCATAGCTAGGGTTTTGGGTCCGGTGACTCTTCTTCAGAACTTGACAGAGAACTCAATTCCAAGGAAGAACTCAAAATGTTAACGCTGATTTTTCTCCACAGATGCTGCCAGACCTGCTGAGCTTTTCCAGCAACTTCTGTTTTTGTTTCTGATTTACAGCATTTGCAGTTCTTTCAGTTTTAATTCTATATTTGGAATTCACCAAAATATGCCACAGTTCTCTGAAATTCATAAGAGTTTTTCCTCAGTTCTCCAGTTATTCTTCCCTGTATGAACTTCCATCACAATTCCTCCATTAGTTTTTGGCCAAGTGATTTTCAACTCTTCTTCAACACCTCATGACTGTGGACTTCTCAGATTAATCAAAAACTTTATTCGTTCTCCAAGTCAATTGCTGCTTTTTATGATAAGGGTTCACTACAAGATACTCTTTTACTCTAGTTACAAGCTACGAAAATCTTCCAGCCACTTTTCCTTTGCAGACACTATCCACAAATGTAATTAGATTCCCCACTAGTAATCAACATGTTGAAAGATCAAAGTAGTACTTTGTCTGCTTAAGAAGCAAGTCTTTTTAAAAATAATTTATCTTTTCTACTTGCCCAGCTCAGTGAGATATAATTGTCTCTGTGTCTGAACTGAATTGGTAATTGTCTATGTCCTTGAGCATTAAAAAACCCACAAAGATAAATTAAATAACAGAAATGTTCCTTAACAATGCATCTTTCTGCCACCATGACATACATAGGGTGTTCAAATAAAAAAATACATGTTAACTATATTTTTACATTCAAAATACTTCTTTGATTTATCATCTACATGACTAAGTTATAACGAATATCTACTTTCCAGACTCCCTGGCTCCATCAAGAAGGTACCTTATTTACAAACATGCTTGAAACTTCTTTTATCTATTCAAAAGGCAGGCAGCTTTTCAGTCTCAGTAATGCTGTTGAAAGCAAAGTCCACTGCTGCAACTGTAGTCAGTTTCTCAACAGAAGCACTATGGAAGTAATCATTCAATCAGTCAGATAGTTCCTGTCATTGAAGTGGGAGGTGAGGACAATGGAGATTGGGTGGCAAGGATGGGTAGGAGGGCTAAAGTAAAGATCTTTTCCACTCAGTGTCAGCAATCAAGCTGCTATCCTATTTGTTCATAAGATGTGGAAGTCACTGACTGAGCTGCACATATTGTCCATTTCTTATTGTCCCTGAAATAAGCGGCTTTCTGGGTCATTCAATGAGCAGCAAAGAGTAAACCACGTTGCTATGAGTCTGGAGTTACATGTAAGCCAGACCAGGGAAGGATGGCAAGTTTCCTTCCCTGAAGGATATTGGTGAACCAGATGGATTAACAGCTGGCATACATAGTGTACAAGTGGCTGTCACCTATTTTGTTCAGCTGAAACAAACTTAGTACTTTGCAAATTATTTTTGTCTGTTAGAAAAACAGTACCCAGTGTATTACTATGTGTAAGCTTCCAGTACATACCACTCACGGGCTCATTTCTCAATCCACTCTAAGTCTAAATGCCTGTTTTAAAATTTGTGTTTATGGTCAATCAACATTGATGGGTGCATTCTCCACAGCAACACCTCTACCAAAGAAAAATCTGATTGTGAACCAATCAGCACTCTCCTCTCAGAATATATGTTGGCTTTCCCTTGAATTTCTATTTTTGCAAAATGTACTCATGAGTGCAAGATGAAAAACTTTGAAAAAACTGTTTTGTCAGTAATACTCAAATTATGTAAGAACAAATGACTGATGATAATTGATTTCCAAAAGTATTGTGATGGAAATGTTCATGAGAATAGAAGTGGTGTGTGATACAAAATGATCTAACTGAGTATCTGCTTTTCAGTGCTTTTTAATTCATTACTGTTCATTTTTTTTTGCATAACAGTTTTTTTCAATTTTACTTGTTGGCCCAAGATTTGAAATAAAAACTCTCATTTCAAGTTTTGTTTCAGCCCTTTTCATTTTTTGAAAGGGATTATTGTTTTGATTTTTGTAGCATTTATACACACCAACTGACCTACAGACAATTGCCAAAACAGCAATGAAATAAATGGTCCAAGTCATCTCCTTTGGGTAGCAACTTAGGGATAGATTTTTGGCAGCACATATGAAAGTATTTCTCTGAATTGATTTGAGTTATGTCAAAATGATGTTTCATGCCTGAGAAGGCAAATTAAGGCTGGATCAGAAGTAAATAGGAACATAGGAGATAGGAGCAGGACAAGGCCATTCAGAAATGGGATGTTTTTGCCATTCTAAGTCATGGTTGATCCCTAATCTCAATGTAATTTTCTTGCATTATCTATATCCCTAATGTCATTGCTGAGTGATAATTTATTGAACTCAGTTCTAACCATACTGAATGACAGAGTCACAACAGCTCTATGGGTCAGCTCACTAACCTCTGAGTGAAGCAAATCCACCTCATCTCAGTTATAAATTACTTTGTAGCTTGTTTTTAGACCATAGCCCTCGTTTTTTTGATTGGCTCCCTCCTTAATCCCTATGGGAAATATTCTTTCTACATCCACCACGTCTTGCCCCTTAAGAATTGTATACATTTCAGTGAGTTCACCTCCCTTTAAGATCCAGATGTTTTTCTTTTGGCTCTGTTCTTTTTTATTTCTTCAAAATAAATTGCTGATTTTATATTTAATATTTTAAGGCATCACTGGAAAATGGCAACTTTGTACATTTTCACTGTATTCCTGTACTTGAGTATATATCACAATAAAATCTAATTTCAAATTCCATCTTGTCAACTGCAGAGAATACAGGCTCAATCTCATCAATCTCTCCTCACAGAACTGTCCTGTCATTCCAGGAATTAACCTAATGAACTTCTGATGCAATCCTTCAATGGTAAGTATATGCTTACTGTGATGATGATGCTCCTTTAAAAAGGTTATTCTGTCCTTGTTTTGTTTTTCCCAGGCAGTGGTAAAAACACAGGTTCTGAAAAGTTTGGGCTTGGATGGGTTTTTGGGCCAATTTGATTAGAGCTAATAGATACTGCCTCAGGAAAAAGGCTTTCAAGGTTTAAAAAAATGTACAATGAAAGGGGAATGGACAGTTCATCCAGCTCAGCTTTCCTCTGGTTTGGTCTGGCTAGTCCCTGAAAGCAGTCAGACAGTTTTGAAGCTGCTGGACCTAAAGAAGCAGGTCTATGCTGGTCCTCCACTCTCTGACATCTCTCTCCTGTAAGAACCTGTGTTTGATTTTACCTTTTGTGCCAAGGGATATTTATGGGGATTGTTGCTAGTATTTGGAACAGCATCATTAAGTTGGGATAATCTGTTAAGTTTTCAGATAGGTTATTTTGTATTTGGTTCTCTTTTGTTTGTGTTTCATTCAGTAAGCTTGTAAATGAATTATATTTTGTTTAAAACTAAGTGCTTTGACCAGCTGCAGTTCTCTTGGAATATCTGTGTTACACCTGCTTAAGACAACCAGCAAAGTTAGGGTTTGAGCTACTTTCTTGAAATGTTATGGTGGGTGGGGTCTGGCCTGGTTCATAGCATTACTCATTGAAGGCAACTAAAACAATACATAATATTCCAAGTGGTGTTTCATCATAGAGATTTACAGCATGGAAACAGACCCTTCGGTCCAACCTGTCCATAATGACTAGATATCCCAACCCAATCTAGAACCACCTGCCAGCATCCAGCCCATACCCCTCCAAACCCTTCCTATTCATATACCCATCCAAGTGCCTTTTAAATGTTGCAATTGTACCAACCTCCACCACTATCTCTGGCAGCTCATCCCATACACGTACCACTCTCTGTGTGAAAGAGTTGCCCCATACATTAGCAAGGTTAGATCTCATGGAATACAGGGAGAACACGCCATCTTCTTAACTTTTATATCTTTCCTCTCTCACCCTAAACCTGTGCCCTCTAGTTTTAGACTCCCTGACCCCAGGGAAAAGACTCTGTCTATTTATCCTATCCACGCCCCTCATGATTTTGTAAACCTCTATAAGGTCAACCCTCAACCTCTGACGCTCCAGGGAAAACAGCCCCAGACTGTTCAGCTTCTCCCCATAGCTTAAATCTTCCAACCCTGGCAACATCCTTGTAAATCTGTTCTGAACCCTTTCGTGTTTCACAATATCTTTCCCATAGGAAGGAGACCAGAATTGCACGCAATATTCCAACAGTGGCCTAACCAATAACTGTAAGCTGCAATATGACATTCCAACTCCTGTACTCAATACTCTGACCAATAAAAGAAAGCATACCAAACGCCGTCTTCACTATCCTATCTACTTGCGACTCCACTTTCAAGGAGCAATGCACCTTCACTCCAAGGTCTTTTTGTTCAGCAACACTCCCTAGGATGTTACTATTAAGTGTATAAGTCCTGCTAAGATTTGCTTTCCCAAAATGCAGCACCTCATATTTATCTGAATTAAACTCCATCTGCCACTTCTCGGCCCATTGGCCCATCCGGTCAAGATCCTGTTGTAATCTGAGGTAATCTTCTTCACTGTCCACTACACCTCCAATTTTGGTGTCATCTGCAAACTTACTAACTGTACCTCTTAATCTCACATCCAAATCATTTATGTAAATGACAAAAAGTGGTGGACCCAGCACCAATTCCTGTGACAAAATGATAGTGTGTGATGCTTACTGCACTGAAGTATTTACACTCACTGCTCATCACAGGTGGATTTGCTTCTGTGTATTCGCAATGTTCGCCCTCGGCCTAATTTTTTTCCCTGTTGACATATCTTGTCAGATTGTAAGATTTCATCTTCCTTTGTTGGAAATAGGGAATTTGTATTAGAATGGTATTTGCCTTTTTTATTGTTAACCACAGGAGATCCTTGCCCCTAACCCCAGTACATAATAAGATTTGGTATATTAACCCCTCGAGACCCATATTCAGCATGAATGCTGTCTGAACTGCTTCTAATGCAATCTGCATCATTTCACAAGTAAGTTGACTGAAACAGTACACAATATTTCAGATGTGGTCTCACCAATCAATGCCTTGGGTAATTTTTTTAATTAGATTAGATTACTTACAGTGTGGAAACAGGCCCTTCGGCCCAACAAGTCCACACCGACCTGCCGAAGCGCACCCACCCATACCCCTACATTTACCCCTTACCAAACACTACGGGCAATTTAGCATGGCTAATTCACCTGACCCACACACCTTTGGACTGTGGGAGGAAATCAGAGCACCCGGAGGAAACCCACGCAGACACGGGGAGAACATGCAAACTCCACACAGTCGGTCGCCTGAGGCAGGAATTGAACCCGGGTCTCTGGAGCTGTGAGGCAGCAGTGCTAACCACTGTGCCACTGTGCTGCCCATTGTTAGAAAGTACTGCGATTCTTCAATTCCATTTACCTTGCAATGTTCTGGAACATTCCATTGCCTTTCAAATCACTTCCTATGCTTGCACAATCTTCAGCAGGCTAAATAGATCCCTCTGTATTGCAGAATTCAGTAGTTTCTATTCATTTTCCCTAAATAATATGTTATTGTTCCATACTACCTATAAAAATGGATAAATGGATGAATTCACATTTTCTAACATTATATTCCATCTTTAAATATTTTGTCTATTTACTTAACTTACCTAAACTGTCCTCATATCCTTTTCACAATTTATCTTCCTAATTATCTTTGTGTCATCAGTAAACTTAAACTCAATCCATTCCTCCAAGTGATTGATTGTAAATTGTTTAGCTCCCTGCACTAATTTTAACGTGCCTGAGTTGCATTTCATTGGCTGTAAATAACTATTTCATGTCAGAAGGCGCAAACAGAACAGACCTTAACATGGACTTGAACTTTACATTACTAAGAGCCTACTCCTCAGATCTCACCATACAATTACATGAGAAACCTGAGAATGAATCAGAAAGGAGTCTGTTGTCACCAAAACAAACCATACAATGAAAGAAAAATTGACACTGACAATCAATAATTTAGAGAAAGTGAATGGTGCTAAACATATCACCAAACTTGGTGTAAATACAGGCAACCATTAAATGGAATTTGTAGAAAAACACGATATCTTATAGTATTCTCCACACACTGAAGGTTTTTGATTCAAGAGACTCAACCATTAACTCAGTTCAGCAGTTGAATATTTTAGTCGATGATTCCATTTGCACTTCAAGGTCTTAGCCCTACCTTCACCAGAGTTTAGAAGAATGAAAGGAGGTCTAATTGAGATATAAAATATACTAAATAGGATATAAAAGCAGATGTAGAGGGGATGTTTCCCTTAGGCCACAGAGTGGTAGATGTAAAACATAGATTAAGAGGAATTATTTCTCTCAAAAGGTCATAAACCTGTGAAATTTGCCATTACAGAATGAGGTGGATGCCAGGACTGTCAACAATTTTAAGAAGGTATTTGACAGATTTTTAATTAGTACTGGGTTGAAGGGTTATCAGGAACAAACAGGGAAATGGAGTTGACGTGAAGATGAGATCAGCCATGATTGTATTAAACAGCACAGCAAAGCAGATTTGGATAGCTAAATTGTCTACTCCTGCTCCTAGTTCTTACATTCTTTTGCAATCTGTTCAGAAACTTCCAAAATCTAGTGAATTTTGAAAGATTACAATACATACATCAGCTATCTCTGCAGCCATATATTTTTGAGACAATAGGAATGAGGCCACCCGCTCCTGTTAACTTGTCAGTCTTTAAGTCCCATTAATTTTCATTGTATTTTTCTTCTCTTGATTGTGACTACTTTAAATTCCTCATTTCCTTTAACATTTTGAGTTTCCCCTATTAGTGAAATCAAAGAAAAATACATCTTCAGAGCCTCTGCCATTTCTTTGTTTCCCAGTATTATGTTTGCAGTCTCATCCTTCATTGGATCGATATTTATCTTAGTTGTGCTCATTTTATGTATACTTCTACATACTTGTTTTGATTATTTGCTACTGGTCTATTTAAAATATAATTTTTCCATTTAATTTTTTAGTCATCCTTTACTGGTTTTTAAAAATTTCCAATCTTTTACACAGTTTCTAAACTTTACAGTATTGTCTGCCTTTTCTTACAATTTGATACCAGAATTCAACTTCCTTAGTTTTTTGCCGAGAGTCTTTCTCAATCGGATACATTTTTGGTGAGCAATGAAATATCTCCTTGAATGTTTGCCACTGCTGATTTATCATCTTTACCTATTAACATATTTTTCCAGTCTACTTTCTAATTTCTTTATCTAGCTTTAAGAAATAGGTTTCAGACCATGTTTCTCAGCCTCAAATCAAACCTGAAGTTCTAACACATTACATTGCATCAAATTCTACCACACCCTACCCTATGGGGAAATTTTACTCTGAGATCAATAATCAATTCTATCCCATTACTTTTACCAGGTCTAAATAGTCTGTTCCTAGTTGATTCCACAACACCCAAGTAAATTGTTCCAGACAAACTCTATGAACCTAACCTCAAGGTTACCATTGTCAATTTGATTTGTCTAGATTACTGATTTTTTTTAATCAACCTATTTGGACATGTTAGGACACATCTCGGAAGGGACTTGAACCAAGACCTTCTGGCCCAGAAGCAGATACACTATTACTGTGTCACACGAGCCACATTTGTCCAATGTATATGAAAATTAAAATAAGCCATGTTTCATGCAGTATCTTTATTTCCTATTATATTTCATTCCTTCTTGTAACCACTATTGGGAAGCTTATAAACTGACTGACAGTTATCTGTTTTCCTTGTTATTTCTCATCTCAACCCAATTCATTCTAAATTTAATCATCTAAGCCAGATTTAATATTTTACTACGGCGTTGATCTCATTCCTTATGAATAGACCAATCCCTATCTTTTTCTTACCATTTTGAAATAACAAATATCTTTGAATATTCAGTTCCTTGTCCTGTTCATTTTGCAATAATATCTCTGTAACGGCAACCATATCAGACCCAATTATTTCCAACCCAATTATTTCCACTTTTCCTGTTAATTCAGGAATCTAGCTCTAAATGTTGTCTGCACACAGCAGGAATGACTGTTTATCTGTCTTTATTTCTTATCACCTTTCCCCCACTCTGACTCTTTTCACTGGTATACTTTATGTTTATCTGCTCTATTTCTTGCTGTCACACATTGATTATCATTATTTACGTCATTACCCTGCACTTATGCTTTACCTTTCTTGTTAACTTTCTAAATTTTCTCTCACTTTAATCTTCCTTTCCCCATTCCACATAATGAAATTATTGCCCTCTCTAGTTATTTCAATTCAACAGAATAAAAGTTCCAGCATGGTTCAAGTGAAGCCTATCCTAATGGCTCCTGAGTCCTCCCAAGCTGCCCCGCAGAGCTAATGATCAACATGTATTCACAGTTGGTCAAAACCAGAAACATAAAATTGAAGTAAATTGAGAGCAAAATATCAAATTTGGAGTTACATCATTAAAGCTTGTGGAATATGATTGTGATGTTGAAAGACAAACACCCCTAATGAGATCTAGCTATTTACTGTGGCATTTTTATTATAATCACATAAAATACGGCATTCTACAAAGCAATGAAAACATAATCTGCATGTGTTAAGTTCAATTCACTTATGAATGTCTCGGATAAGGAACAGGAGGCAAAAAACGTCCACACTTGTTGTCATATCCTACTCTTGAGAGGAAACATCACAACGCACAAGTGATTATGTCATGAAGTGAACTATTTTCAGTTGGTGATCAAATCTTTCATCTCATTTTACAGGGTTGACAGTATTGTTAAATTAATACAAAAGTTAGAATATGTAATCATGTTACAGGTGAAATTGAATGTTTAAGTTCTGTTTAGGTTTGCTACTTTTCCTTCTGGAAACACATAACTCAAACACACCATGCCTTTCATTTGGTAAGAATCAGAGGTATACAGACATTGAAAAATTTGCTTGTGAATTTTCACCAGTTAAAGTTGCCATACTCATACACCAGCAAAAAGAGCAAGACAATAGAATAGAAGAAGCCATATTTTATCAGCGCTTGCAGCAGTCCTGCTGAATAAATGTTGCTGAATATATTTCTTATCATCATGAGTGTTAGTTGGCTGAACAGCTGAGTTGCAATGCAGAGTGATGCCAATAGCATGGATTCAATTCCCATGCCAATGGAAGTTATTACAAAGGTTCCTCCTTCTCAACTTTTTCCCTCACCTGACACATGGTGGTCCTCAGGCTAAACCACCACCAACCATCAGAGTGGCCATTGGGGATTATAGTGACTTTACAAGGGAAGGTATCAGAGACTCTGGCTATTAGTTTCCTTCATTTAATTAGTAAGACAGAAAGTAAACTTGATGTTCAGATTGTTCAGGTTTTGAACAAATGAAGTGAGAATAAGTTAGACTGTCATTTGTTTGACTGTTACTTTTTATGCTTATTTGCTGCACTTTATATGCTTATTTGGAACACATTAGTCTAATGATTTCTATCTAGCCTGTTTTCAAATTTTATCCAAAATGCTGATGCATATGTCTGTTTTGCACCAAGTTCCATTTGTCATAATGACTGTGCTCAGTGATCTACACTGGTTCCAAAGCACTGCCTCAATTTTAATTGTTTCATTCATGTTTTCAAATCTATCCATGGCCTCATCTTTCCGCTATCTCTCCAACCCCACACCTCTCTGAAATATCTGTGTTCCTCTGTTTGTGGCTTCTTGAGCATTCCTGGTTTAATCACTCTATCTTTGGCAGTCCTCCATTGCCAAAGTCTAAAGATCTGAAATTGCCTTCTTGAGATTTATACCTCACTAACTTTCTTTATTTAAGGCACATGTTGAAACCTCTCTCTCCAAAGAGTTTCTGATTTACTATTTTCTTCTATGGTTTGATGTCAATTTTTGTTTAATAACAGCACTGTGAAGTGTCTTAGGATAATTTATTATTTTAGAAGTGCAACGTAAGTGGAGACTGTTGTTTCTTTGAAAAATTGGTGTTGTAGATATAAGGGTGGAAAAAAAATAGGGAACAGAACTGTATTTGCTTGGTGCCACATCAAGCAGCAATACACAGCCCTGGGGAAAAAAAGTATGTCAGTCCATAACCTGTGCAGCAGTTTTTAATCATATCAATGGAGAAAACTCTATGATGGCAAACAGAGTTGCATGAGCCTGGGAAATCAAGTTAGTCTGCTGAGGTAGACAGGGTGCTACATGAATGAATTTTCCTTCACAATTCCATTTCTGATAATAAAAAAAACTTCATCTTCAACTTACACATGCTTCATAGCACATGTTGTATTTTCTAAAAGAACATTGAAAAAATGTTTCATTTTTCAAGTATGAATAAAAGTATGAATTAATGTTACAGATATACTAGTTTGTCAATTTCAAAATACATTGCCAAATATTTATATACTCCATCAAACTAATGTAACTTGCGGTTTTGAAACTATTAAGTTATAAGGAAAATCCACTTTTAAATTAAATTAACTTAATTGTTGAATTATAATTAGAAAAAACTGCAAATGATATACAACTACTATAAAAAATTAACATTAGTGCATTTAACAAAAACTACTAGGCATTTTAACTTGTCTTTTTGAGCTGTCCAAACCCACCCATTGCTCTGTTTAGTCTATGTTGTAACTCAGTTCAACTGATGATGGATTATCATCTACAAAAGTTGACTATGCAGAACCTGTGTATCAGTGATTGGAACACGAGCTTCGGGACCAAGGAGAGAGGCCAAACATTGAAGAAAATTTTAAAAAGGCTCTTTTTTTAACAAAAAAAGAAAGGCATGTGAAAATCCTAGACTTTAAAATAATGCTTTCATTTAAAACAAATTATATTTTTATAAAAAGAAACATAAATATAAGTTGGCACATTTTCACAATTCATGTCCTTGGTATTTACACTGACAATGATTTCAGAAGTTAATTGAAACCACCACAAGATCAATCAGCAACCTGAAGCTGGTTCTGCAGTTGATCTGGATGAGTGAACAGATTGGATTTTGTCCCCATTGTCAAATTATTCAGAAACAAGATGTTGAAGAATCAGCACACAAGTCCATAATCACTCCAATATTATCATAAGTTGCATAAAAATATATCTGCCACATTCCGAAAGTCTAAAAAATTCAGAATTTGTTTCAAGATTATATGATAGCATCAGGAATGTTTAATAAACTCTTACTTCCATCAGAAACAATTTGCATATATATAGCACTCAAAACAGAAAAACATTCCAATGTGATTCACAAAGGACTCATTAGTCAAAAATGAACACTGAGCCAAGAAAGGAGCTATTTGGGAGATGGCCAAAAGCTGGATCAAAGAGGCAAGCTTTAAGGATGATCTGAAGGGAAGAGAGCCAAGGATGTAGAGCAGAGAGGTTTTTTGGAAGAATTCTAGAGTTGGAAGGAACATATACTGTACAAAGTGCACATATGCCCTGCTGAGCATGCTCTATTTAAATTAGCATTAAAAATCAGAATTCCTCTCACACATCAATTTTGTTTGGTGGTGCATCATTTTGGAAGCTGAGGTTTGAGAATTGTTGGATATTGAGGATCCCTCTTTAAAACAATTATTTTCATATTTTCTATCGAGCACAGAAACTCATTTAATGGTGCTACAGTAATAATTAACCTTCCACAAGTGTAAACAAAATATTTATTGGTGCCATAAAACCCTATTATGAATGCAGTATTTAGGGGAAAAGAAGGTTTTGTTTTTAGAAGGAAAGAAAATAAATCTAAAAATGGAGGCGGTTCAGGGGACAACAGTCATTCGAGTGGCTTGCTCTGGTCATTGACCAAAAATAATTCAGACAATTGATTAAAACAATGTAAACTACCTCACCCTAAAAATAAGGTATATCAACAAGTGCCTGGGGAAAAAGTGCAGTCCTTGTCAGGCAACCCATGAAGACAGCAGTCCTTGTCAAAGAGCTGTCTTCTCCAGATGGAAGATAGATCAGAGGAGGAGGAAGACCTAAAGATGAGTTCCCCAAAAACTTCAGCCAGAGAGCAACATGCTACCTTCACAACTTTAATGAGATTGACACATTCTACACTAACAACCTACATCTCCTCTGGCATCAGTTGACATGGTTGTATACTTTTATTTGTCTAACAAATACATTATACCTTCACAAATTTAATAAATTATCTGAAAATTGCTTACAAATGGTTGATTGCCTAAAACGAACACCCAAAATCTAACAGTTCTGCTTTAGCAAGCAATGTTTATCGGCATGGACTAAAATCCAACTTCTGATAGTACATAACCCAATAATAATGAGCGTATTGTAAATTATAACGTTACGTGATGACTTCAAAGTCTTCAATTTAAAAGGACAAGGATTCATTATTAAAATATATGAATTATTTCACACCAATAATTATCAAATCCCAAACATTCTAGATAGGAAAAACATAGTAAGCAGGATAATCATAGATGACCATTGAGTTTCTGAATAAATTACTTCTGTTATACATGTTACTCTAAATAAGGACACTTTTCACATATGAACAGGTTTGAAAGTTTACATGTTTCCATTATTTGTTTTAATGACACAATCACCCTAATATTGTAGAGCTGCAGTGATTTGTTTGCTGATTTTTTTTACCAACTACGTAATAACCTTACACATTTTAGCCTTGATTTTGTTTCATTTCCAGAAGGAAAGCCACATGTTGTATTTGTCCTCATTCAGGAAAGTTAAAAAAACCTTGTGATGTGGCTTCTAATTTCAGAATCACATATTCCACTGGGAATTGTTGTTTGATACTGCCCGTGCCTCATTAAAGCCATGTGCAAAAGTGAATAGGTAATTTACAGAGAATATTAGCTGTAATTCTTAAGCTTTCTTTGCATTTCTAATCGAAAACAGACAGGTTGTAAAACTGAGCTCATTTGTGCAAGTAGTGTTACATTGGTAGCGGCAATGAAATTGATTGCACACCTGACACTCAACTTCTGTGCGACTGTCCTGTGCAGTGACGATCTTGCAATATTAACTCAAACTCAAAAGGACCTGAAACCTTAAGTATACCGTGATAAATTCTCAGTCATTCATCCTATTGCTGGCTGGAGCTAGGTTCTCTTAAGCCACAATTAGCTGTTTCCCTCCATGGCCATCTTTGTCCACACTGCCTTCATCAGTCAGAATGGGTTCCTGTAGCCATCCCTCTGGAGAAAACACTTTCCTTCTCTCCTGGATAGCATTCAGGAGAACCTCACGGGAAACATCACTAATGCACAGCACTGTTTTTTGTCTGGTCACTGACATCTCCAGGGCTGAGTGAGAGTGATGAGCAGAGCTTGAATGCTGTTACTGAGTTGCAGAGAAGTAAGTACTGAGTGAGAGCTGATTAGAGCTAATGCCCAGATGTTGGGAGCCAGAAATGCTTTGGTGGGAATGCAGAACTTCCTTCCTGCCTGCTTAAAATTTGGCAGTTCACTCTTGCCGTCAAACGCAATGAACCGCAAAAGACCTAACCACAGAAAAAAAACCTGAGCTGCCTCTGAGCAGACATACCTCCAACTTTTAGACTCGCCTCCAGGCTAGTGACAAGAAACAAGATTCTACCCAAGGATTATCTTCTCTTAACTGCTTTGGTGGAACTTTACCACAATATATGTCCCAGATTGCTGTGGTCTGCTGTAACCCTCACAAACTCAGCACTGCAAGTGCACACCCCTTGCTTACCCCAAGCACCACAGGAACACTAAGAGTATCTTGAATTTACCCCCAAAAAGGGCTAGCATTATAATAACATGACAATTTACATCTGGTAACTTCTGAGTTCTGATACAGAAATTCATATTTACATTGAAATACACCAATAAATATAAAAAGAGTATTTTATTGACAGATATGAACACCATTCATCAAGATTCTCAAAACATCAAATGCACTGATCAATCCTTATAAAGCTTCAATATAAACTGAAAATACTGGAGAACCTCAATAAGTCTGGTAACATCTGTAGAGAGAGAAACAGAGTAAATGCTTTGAGTCTAATATAATTCTTCTTCAGAACAGTTAAGCTTAAAACAAAATTTCCTCTAGAGAACACTGGAATTTAGAAATTTCTTGGAAAATTCATTAAAATCTCGACTGAAGTTAGGTCCTGACAAAATGCAGATGCTATCAGCATTGAGAGAAAGGAAGGACTGCAGATGCTGGAGATCAGAGTTGAAGAGTGTAGTGCTAGAAAAACACAGCTGGTCAGGCAGCATTCAAGGACCAGGAGAATTGACATTTCAGGCAGAAGCCCTTCATCAGGTCATTCTACTCTCCTGCTCCTCAGATGCTGCCTGACCAGCTTGCTTTCCTAGCACCACACTCTTCAACTGTTATCAGAATTGTCCATTGCTTTAAATAGACAGTTGAGCTAATTGCCCTATTATAATAAGAATCCCTTATTAAAAGAGATCAAAATCATATCCCATGGTCTCCAGCAGGCCAAATAGTAATTTTTGAAACAAAAGAATTTGATGTCAAAATAGTACTTCAAGCCCATGACAAAATTGACACGAGTTCCTAAAATCAGTGAATACAAAACATCCAATGGGACAGAGGCAGAAATATTCCACAAAATGCCTTAACGGGTAGGTTCATACTCACACAATTGGGAACCCCTAAATTGGTGACTCCCGGCAAGATGGAGAAAGCCATGGTCGATTAGTATTATCTGGAGCAGTGGGGAGGTTTTGCTTCTAGCAAAGGTGGTAAGCATGCTGATGAAAGAAGTAACTCGAATTTTTGACTATTTTGGACAGTATAGAATCCATTCTAAACAATGAAGACAGGCTCAAGAACTGGCTGACACCAATACTGCAAGCATATCACTTGCTGACAAGTAATCCAATTCCAGCCACACCAAATTACACCCCTAAGTCAGGTGAACCTGAGCTCCATAGACACCATGTGTGGCAAACCTAACAACACAAACCAGGGAAAAACGAAATGAATTTTCAATAACCTTCACAGATAAAAAAAATTCTGTTAAAGGTGGGATATTGTACATCTAAAGCAACTCCTGGAAATTATATTGATACATTCTTAGCTTCCCATTAAACCTACATAATAGGTTCACTGCAGCTCTCAACATTAGGGTCATTGCATCATACTGGATTCAAATATACACCTATATTCTCATGGGTTAACTGGGAAGACACGTAATGGGTTCCATCAAGAATATACTACTAGTACACCAACTCTAAACAGCTAGTTGGTTAAAGACTAGGCAGTGCAATCACAAAGACTAATTGGGATATTGTCGATGATTGTCTAGACTATCAATATCAGTATATCATCCCCAGGCTTAACTGTGAGAGTACTCATCATAGTTTTCAATTACCAACAGAAATAAGATGACATCAAATATGCTATCCAACTAAATCATGCATGATTGATTAGATTTACTCTAAACAAAACTTACACTGAAGCAGGACACTTAAAACAGAAATGCCAGAGATGGTACAGATCACCTGTAACCATATAGGAGAAAGTGAGGACTGCAGATGCTGGAGATCAGAGCTGAAAAATGTGTTGCTGGAAAAGCGCAGCAGGTCAGGCAGCATCCAAGGAGCAGGAGAATCGACGGTTTGGGTATAAGCCTGAAGAAGGGCTCATGCCCGAAACGTCGATTCTCCTGCTCCTTGGATGCTGCCTGACCTGCTGCGCTTTTCCATCAACACAGTTTTCACCTATAACCATATACAAAATTACAGTCACCCTACAGAAAGGACTGGTACAATCAGGCATAAAACGTTAGCTGATGAAGGGCTTTTGCCCGAAACATCGTTTTTCCTGCTCCTCGGATGCTGCCTGACCTGCTGTGCTTTTCCAGCACCACCCTAATCTATACTCTGATTTCCAGCATCTGCAGTCCTCACTTTTGCCTATAAAACATTAGCTGAAAACCTCAAACAGACTGGTAGAAACATTGACAGATTAGGATGACAAGCAAAAACACATTCCAATCCTAACAGATAAAACTGTCTGAGAGAAGAATGGGGAGGAAAGTGGATACTAAAACAAGTCAAGAACACAAACAAACCTTACCTACAGCATAATGAACATCAATGTGCTGTGCAGAAATTGAGCCTCATTTATATGATGCAGCTTGGCAAAAACCTAAAGAATTGTGCCTTATCCAGGATCAGAAGGGCAAATATAATCTGTGTAAACATGTTAAACAACAGAAGAATGAGTGTCCTAGTAAAAATGCATTGTCAATTGTTATTACTAACCTAATGGTCGTCACTTGAGACATCGAGATTAGTGATCGATTATACAGCCTTAAATAAAGTCACAATTCTGCAAACAGCACAATCACAAAACTCTACTGACTTACTATCTGGCCTTAGGAGGGGAAAGTAGAAATCCTGTATTGATCTAGCAAATCGCTTTCAGACACACCTAATCAAGGAGACCAATGCAAAACAGTTATAACTGAACCCAATAGTTCTCAGTAGTTCAGATCCAGACTCCTCCAAGGATTTCTATTTATGTTGTTGACCGTTTAAAACACTATACAATGTCAACTCTTTTGGAGATGATAAATCAGCCACCTTTCAATACACTAGAACTCAAACAAAAACTGTCACAACCCCAACAGACATGCAGAGGTTCATGAATTGTGAATTTATAGAATTAATTTTGTACCTCAGAGTCATACAGTCAAAGAGCTGTACAGCACGGAAACAGACACATCAGACCAACCTGTCCATGTCCCGACCAGATAATCTAACCTAATCTTAGTCCCATTTGCCAGCACTTAATCCATATCCCTCTAAACCATTCCCATTCATATACCCATCCAGATGCCTTGTCATTGCAACAGCATCCACCACTTCTTTTACTAGCTCATTCCATACACGCACTACCCTCTGTGTGATAAGGTTGCCCATTAGGACCCTTTTAAATCTTTCCCTTGTCATGCTAAAACTATGCCCTCTAGTTTTGGACTACATTATCTTGGCTATTCACCCTATCCGTGCCTCTCATGATTTTATAAACCTCTATAAAGGTCACCCCTCAGCCTCCAATGCTCCAGTGAAAGTAGCCCCAGCCAATCAGCCTCTCCCTATAGCTGAAACCTTCCAAACATGGCAACATCCTTCTAAATCTTTTTTTGAACCTTTTTTCAGTTTCACAACATCCTTCCAACAGGAGAGAGACCAGAATTGCACATAATATCCCAGAAGTGGCCTAACCAATGTCCTGTACAGCCCACAACATGGCGTCCCAATTACTATACTCAATATTCTGACCAATGAAGGAAAGCACAACAAATCCTTCTTAAATATCCTGTCTACCTGTAACTCTACTTTCAAGGAACTATGAACCTGTACACCAAGGTCTCTTTGTTCAGCAATACTCCCTAGGACCTTACCATTAAGTGTATAAGTCCTGCTAAGATTTGCTTTCCCAAAATGCAGCACCTCACATTTTTCTGAATTAAACTCCATCTGCCATTACTTGGCCCATGAGCCCATCTTATCAAGGCCCCATTACACTCTGAGGTAATTGCCCACTGCACCATCAATTTTGGTGTCAATTGTAAATTTACTAACTGTATCTCTTATACTCACATCCAAATCATTTATGTAAATGACAAAAAGTAGTGGACCCAGCACCAATCCTTGTGGCACTCCACTGGTCACAGGCCATCACCACCCTCTGTCTTCAACCTTTCAGCCAGTTCTGTATCCAAATAGTTAGTTCTCCTTGTATTCCGTGAGATCTAACCTTGCTCACCAGTCTCCCATAAGGAACCTTGTCGAATGCCTTACTGATATCCATACAGATCACGTCTAATGCTCTGCCCTCAGCAATCCTCTTTGTTACTTCTTCTGGTTGGTCAGCTGCAGAAATGTATATGCCTCTGATTAGAGAGTCCCCTGTCACAACTGTTTACTTTGAAACTTGATGTACCCCTTGTCACATTAGAACCAGTCTGGGTACTAGAAACCTGGCCGTCGATGCTACATTCCTCTGATGGTCTGTCATTCCCTACATTTTCAAAAACTGCATACTTGTTTGAGATAGGGAAATGCCACAGGAGACTCCTGTATTGCATGCTTACCCGTCCTACTTTTCCTGGTGGTAACTCATCTCCCTGGCTGTATCTATGGTTTTGATCTCTTCCTGAAACTGCCATCCATCACACCCTCTCGCTCTTGTAAATTTCCCATTGCCTCTAATTGCCACTCCAACGGATCCATGCGATCCGATAAGATTCACAACTAAACACAGTTCCTGCAAAGCTATAAATCACACAATACCAGGTTATAGTCCAACAGGTTTCTTCAGAAGCACTAGCTTTTGAAGCACTGCTTTTTCATCAGGTGGTTGTGGAGCAGAATCATAAGACACAGATTTTATAGCAACAGGATTGCAGCATCATGGAATGTAATATTAAACAAATTCAGCTTAAGTCTTTCATCTTTAAGAATGATCATGTCAGTTTCAGTTCCTTCATATGTAAATCCCAGAATTTTTAAATTAACTTTCTCAACTCCTCAATCATCTCATGTACCAACTCTACAGCAAGCAGCACAACCTTGAAATTAAGATGGTGTCCACATTCTCAGCTTGCCCTCAGGATATAGCAGTACAGTTACTCAACATTGCCAAACAGACAAGGCCACAAAACTATACCACATACATGCACATGGCATCAGCACCAGCAGTAGCCAAGCTCCCCCACCCCCGGCACCACAGTGGAAAATGTTATCACCAAAAAAAATTGATCGTTAACTTACTGGACCACACCCTTCAACCAAAAGAGATTGAAGTTCTTAGCAAGGGGCTCAATGTCTGCTCCACCACCAAATGGACCCAATAGGTCTTGCAGCAAACATGGAGGAATTCATCAGATGAATGACACTCTGGGAATTTTTCAAGATGCCAGCAGTGATCCCAATGAGCTCACTGAGGAACCGGAACAGTCATCACAGGGACCCATAGAGGAGCAACTAAAATCGTTGTCAACTTGGACCCTACCAGACGGCCACTGCCCTGGACTTGATATGTATGCTCAAATCGTCAGGAAATATATAAATGCTCAACTCATCAGCCGCACCCACAAGGTAGAGCAGAACATCACTGAATCACAGCACAATGCAGCACCATCCATACTCTCAAAATCAATCATAACATTGTCATCAAACCAGTAGATAAAGGAGGACTACTGTCATTCAGAACAGAGCAGATTACTGCAAGGAAGTGTATCAACCAGGGTCACTACAAACAATCTGACCAAACAGCACACCTATGAACTAAACACATTGATCAGGACTTTGGATCCAGTCCTTCAGAGTACCCTGCGTGCCCTCATCTCATGTTCTTCTCACGTAGGCAGCTTCTACTGCATTCTGAAGATACACAAAACCAACACACCAGGAAGTCCCATCATATCAGGCACGGTACCCTGTGTGAGAACCTCTCTGGCTATGTCAAAAGCATCTTGAAATCCATTGTACAGGGGATCCCCAGCTTCTGTCGCAACACCACAGATTTCTTACAGAAACTCAGCACCTATGGACTAGTCGAACCAAGAACATTCCTCATCACAATGGACATTTCAGCATCCCACACAATGACAGCATTGCGGTAACAGCCTCAGTACTCAACACTAACAACTACCAATCTTCAAGCATCATCCGACAACTCATCCATATCATCCTTGACCACAACGCTTTCACCTTTGACAACCAGCTCTTCATCCAGACACAAGGAACAGTCATAGGGACCAGATTTCCATCCCAATATGCTAACACTTTCATGCACAGGTTTGAACAAGACTCCTTCTCTACAGCAGACCTCCAACCAGCACTATACACCAGATATATTAACGACATTTTCTTCCTCTGGACTCATGGAAAGAAGTCACTGAAACAACTATACAGTGATATCAATGTGTTTCATTCCGCCATCAAACTCACCATGGACTACTCTTTAGTATCTGTCTCATTTTTGGACACATTGCATCTCCATCAAGGATAGCCATACCTGCACCTCACTCTACCACAAACCCACGGATAACCTCACAATGCTACACTTCTCCAGCTTCCACCCTAAACATATTAAAACAGCCATCCCCTCCAGACAAGCCTTACACATACACAGGATCTGTTCAGATGAGGAGGAACGTGTTGGACACTTGGTCGTATTCAAGGATGCCCTCATAAGAACAGGGTACGATGCTCAACTCATCCACCGCCAGTTCCAACATGCCACAGTGAGGAACACCTTCTCAGGAGACAGACACAAGCTGCAACCGACAGGGTATCCTTCATTATCCAGCACTTTCCAGGAGCAGAGAAACTACGCCATGTTCTTTGCAGACTACAACAGATTGTTGATGAGGATGAGCATCTCGCAAGACCTACCCCACACTTCCACTTCTTGCCTTTAAACAACCACCAAACCTCAAACAGACCATTGTTTGTAGCAAACTGCTCAGCCTTCAGGACAACACCGTACAATCCTGTCATAGCATACGTTGCAAGATGTGTCAGACTGTCGACGTGGATACCACATTACATGATATGGACACTACCCACTATGTACATGATAGGTCCTCATGTGACTCAGCCAATGTTGTCCATCTCATACGCTGCAGGCAAGGATGCCCTGAGACATGGTACATTGGCAAGACTGAGCAGAGGCTACAGCAATGGATGAATGGACACCACACAACAATCACGAGCCAGGAGTGTACCCTCCCAGTCAGGAACACTTCACCAGTCCGGGACATTCAGCCTCGGACCTTCAGGTGACCATCCTCCAAGGCAGACTTTGGGACAGACAACAACGCAAAGTGGCTGAGCAGAGGCCGATAGCCAAATTCGGTATCCATGGAGATGGTCTCAACCAGGACTTTGGGTTCATGTCACACTACAGGTAACCCTGCTGCACTATACACTCTCTCACTACACACACACACACCAACAGACCCACACACTCATGCAGACCCTCTCTCATACACAAGCTCTCTCTCATAGGCTCACACATGCACACCCTACACTCATACCCACACACGCATCTGCTCACAGACTTATACCCCATTACACTCACACACATATATACACTCGCTCACAGACACTCACATCCCGTCTCCCCTAAACACACACACATATAGACTCGTGGGGTGAATTAATACTTGCAGAATTACATTTTATTTTGCTCAAAAATTGCATAAATCCCTGCAAGATTCTGTAAATCTTTCTTTAGAAATAGAATCAGTCTGACCTAACATTGCGATACAGACTTTAACCTTGCATCTTCAATGGATTATCTGAGCTGACACGGCATCAATTGTCAAAGCTATCATGAGAATGTAACCTTCAAAAAATTCTGGGATTTACATATTAAGGAACCAAAACTAACATGATCATTCCAAAAGATGAAAGAGTTAAGCTAAATTTGTTTAATATTATATTCCACGACACTACAATCCTGTTGTTATAAATTCTGCGTCTTATGATTCTGCTCCAAACCCATCTGGAAGAAGCAGCACTTCAAAAGCTAGTGCTTCCTAATAAACCTGTTGGACGATAATTTGATGTTGTGTGATTTTTAACATTGTCCACCCCAGTCCAACACTGGCACCTCCAAATCCATTCTTCCTGCAGACAGAATCATCAGTAAAATGGAAACTCTCCCTAATCTCCCACATCCGACAGGAAGAGCATATCACTCTACTAAAGGCCGTCTTTGTACCTTAACAATCAACAGACCCAGAAAACAGCACAGTTTGCTCGAAAAGCACAGCTCCAGTATAACTTAGTACTCATGTTTTATGTTTTTAAAGTTTAATCGAGAGACAGATCTCAATCAAACTTATTTTTTTTAAAAATATACTCATTATTGCAGATTTACCAAAAGAAGTAAGATTACACTTTAAAAAATAATCCACTTAGCTACTCCCCTGTTGTGAGTTCCCAGGTCAACTGTGAATTTCACTCTACTTGCTTTTCTCAGATCGAAATCCAATGTCCAGAGAAATCATTACTAAACAGCAGAGACATCAGCTGTGCAGGTGCCCTGGTAGCTGATACAGCTGTGCTGGTTTACTGCTCATTATTTCACCTCCTACGTGGTATCTGCGCTCTCTCCTCTTCCCTTTTAAAAGTGCTGTTATTTTGATTTTTTTCACTAACTATGTGATGTATGTTCTGTTGCTTCTTCCTTTTTAAATGTGTTTTATGTTTTGATCTCTTTTTCCCCCAAAGTTTCAAAACAATGCAATAGCTTATAAGACTGTAATTACTTACAATGTAGAAACAGGCTTTTCAGCCCAACAAGTCTACACCGACCTTCCGAAGAGCAACCTACGCAGATCCATTCCCCTGCACCCAACACTACCAGTAATTTAGCATGGCCAATTCACCTCACCTGCACACTTTTGGACTGTGGGAGGAAACCCATGCAGACACAGGGAGAATGTGTAAACTTCACACAGACAGTTGCCTGAGGCAGGAATTGAACCCAGGTCTCTGATGTTGTGAGACAGCAGTGCTAGCCACTGTGCTACCGTGCCACCCAAACATGCTGATCCAAACATTCAGGGAAATAAGCTCCAACACTGAAAATACCTCAAAAAAAGGAGCAACTCTGACAACCACAATTTCTTCCTGCCCTCCATTTTGGATTACCCAGAGTCCATTTGCCTTTTAAACATTTTGAGCATTTTGATTTTAAAAATAACCAGTGGTAAAATTGAAGGTTAGTTTATGACATAATTATGGCTGAAAGTTACTTTGTAAAAAATTATACTTTTAAAAATTGAAATACAGATATAAAGATTAAAGGAAGATAGAGGTAAATGATACTTATGAAGATGAAAATAGGATCACTTTATTTTCTTTGCATGCCTGTTACTTGCCTAAAGATTTTTTTCTGAAGTGAAAGAGTTGGAAATCTGAAGATAGAATTCAGCTTTTATAGTTTGAAGTTGTTTTGCTGAGAGAAAGAGAGACAGAAAGTGAAATTTCTTTGTTGTTCACCAGTTCTGCAATAATAATGCTTGCAGATTACCTCAACTCTTTGGTAGAATCATGATTGATTTCTAAAAACCCTTTTCTTAGAACTCTTTGTCAGAGGGTGTTTCTCAATTTTCCTTTTGGAGTTCTTGTTAAAATGTTTTCACAGCCTGTCCTCCACACGTAAAAATTAAGGAGGTTGCTACATTAAATTTGATGACTCTTTGCTCCACAAAGAAAATTCAATCTTGCTGGAATTTCTTTTAGGTGTTTCTCCAAGTCCCCTTTTTTCCATTGAAGCTTTGGATTCTCACACTTTTAGATAGACCCATTGTGTTGTCCAAGGTTTAATCAAAGCCTGAACATTTCTGGCTGAGATTGATGTAGAGATTACATGTCAGCCTGCCTGGGTTTTTTTTGGTCGAGTGAATCAATTGGATATATATGTGGCGACTAGTCAGCACCAGTGTCCATTTAAAGACAGGTTAGTTATATAACATTATAATTAAATAGTCATGACAAAAGACTGCAAATGCATAAGACTTGGAATTTTGCAAAATCCTTTACCCTCTCTTTGTACAGCTCTCATTAAACGTGAATGTTAGTTAGGTGAAGCACAAAGAAACATTTATATTCCCTCCAGAAAATTGTTAAAACATCAGAAAACCATAGTGCCTGAGCAGAGGCGCTCATGTTCTCCTTAATATTCACAGCAGGGCATCACCTAAAGTGGCAGTTGTATTAATGCCACTTTAAACATTGGACCCATGCAGTTTAATTCTTTCAATTTCTCTTATGTTAAAACCAACTCATCATCCTATTAGTGGCTGTATTATATGTGTCTTTACTTGGCTTTATACTTCTAAGCTGTGCTACCTTAGATGCTGCAGCATGACTGCTGGAAGACCTTTGGAGGGGTGATGGTATTGTGGATGGTTTTGCAGATTCCCTCAATCATCTCTGGGCCCAGAAGGCTGGGTTTCAAACTGATACATCTCGATATGCACTGTTTGGCTGGCACCAGCAGAGTAGCAGTGCTACAGACTAATGTTTAAGTGGTGTGAGCATCAATCATATTTGGGCTCCCAGCTGAGGAGAGCAGCCACTTTATTTGACTCTCATTCATATTTGAAGTAATGAAGTTTACTGCCTGCCAAGATTGCTCTGAATTTGCACAAGTAATGAGGAGGGAGTGCTGGATGTCTTGAAATGCATAAAGGTGGATAAATCCCCAGGACCCGGTCAGGTGTACCCTAGAGCTCTGTGGGAAGCTAAAGAAGTGATTGCTGAGCCGGTTGCTGAGATACTTTTATCATCGATAGTCACAGGTGAGGTGCAGGAAGATTGCAGGTTGGCTAACGTGGTGCCACTGTTTAAGAAGGGTAGTAATGACAAGTCAGGAAACTATAGACCAGTGAGCCTGACATTGGTGGTGGGCAAGTTGTTGGAGGAAATCCTGAGGGACAGGATGTAGATGTATTTGGAAAGGCAAGGACTGATTGGAGATAGTCAACATGGCTTTGTGCATGGGAAATCATGTCTCACAAACTTGATTGAGTTTTTTGAAGAAGTAACAAAGAGGATTGATGAGGGCAGAGCAGTAGATGTAATCTTTATGGAGTTCAGTAAGGCGTTCGACAATGTTCCCCATGGGAGACTGCTAAGCAAGGTTAGATCACACGGAGTACAGGGAGAACTCACTAAATGGATACAGAACTGGCTCAAAGATAGTAGATAGAGGGTGGTGGTGGAGGGTTGCTTTTCAGACTGGAGACCTGTGACCAGTGGAGTGCCACAAGGATTGGTGCTGGGTCCACTACTTTTTGTCATTTATATAAATGATTTGGATGTGCGCATAAGAGGTATAGTTAGTAAATTTGCAGATGACACCAAAATTGGAGGTGTAGTGGACAGCGAAGATGGTTACCTTAGATTACATCAGGATCTTGATCAGATGGGCCAATGGGCCAAGAAGTGGCAGATAGAGTTTAATTCAGATAAATGCGAGGTGCTGCCTTTTTGGAAAGCAAATCTTAGCAGGACTTATACACTTAATGGTAAGGTCCTAGAGAGTGTTGTTGAACAAAGTGACCTTGGAGTGCAGGTTCATAACTCCTTGAAAGTGGAGTTGCAGGTAGATAAGAGAGTGAAGAAGGTGTTTGGTATACTTTCTTTTATTGGTCAGAGTATTGAGTACAAGAGTTGGGAGGTCATGTTGTGGACAGGACATTGGTTAGGCCACTGTTGGAATATTGCGTGCAATTCTGGTCTCCTTCCTATCAGAAAGATGTTGTGAAACTTGAAAGGATTCAGAAAATACTTACAAGGATGTTGCCAGGGTTGGAGAAGTTGAGCTATAGGGAGAGGCTGAACAGTCTGGGGCTGTTTTCCCTGGAGTGTAAGAGGCTGAGGGGTGACCTTATAGAAGTTTACAAAATTATGAGGGGCATGGATAGGATAAATAGACAAAGTCTTTTCCCTGGGCTGGGGGAGTGCAGAACTAGAGGGCATAGGTTTAGGGTGAGAGAGGAAAAATATAGAATTGACCTAAGGGGCAACTTTTTTATGCAGAGGGTGGTACGTGTATGGAATGAGCTGCCAGAGGAAGTGGTGGAGGCTGGTACAATTGCAACATTTAAAAGGCACTTGAATGGGTATATGAATAGTAAGGGTTTGGAGGGATATGGGCCGGGAGCTGGCAGGTGGGACTAGATTGGGTTGGGATATCTGGTCGGCATGGACAGGTTGGACCGAAAGGTCTGTTTCCATGCTGTACACCTCTATGACTCTAATTGGACGGTGTAGTTGCAGAAAGGATGTTTCTGATGACTGGGGAATTCAGAACCAGGGTTGTAGGTCTGAGGATATAGGGCAAAACATTTAGGATAGAGGAGGAGACATTTCTTCACCCAGCGAGTGGCGAGTCTATGGATTTGCTGCCACAGGAAGCAATTGAGATCAAAACATTACATGATTTCAAGAATAAGTTAGATATAGCAGCTGGAGCTAAAGGAATCAAAGGAAATGGGAAAAAATGCAGCAACAGGTTACTGAGTAGGGCGATCAACCATGATCTTAATGATTGGCGGAGCAAGCTCCAATGATTTAATAGCCTATCCCCATTCCTCCATTATCTCCATTGTCTGATCACCATCTAATTCCAATTATTCATTACTTTTCGGGAAATAGTCAACATCAAGAGCTTCTATTTTTCAACTCGAATTCATATTTTGAGAATTCCAATGAGACTCTGTATTGCAAGATAACATTATACCAGGCCATATTTAAAAGCAATAACTTTAGAGGTCCATGCTGGATCGCATACATTGCCATGATGAGATCAACACTGTTCTCCCCTTCAATGTGATGCTATTAGTGGAATATCTGATGGGTAGAATTTCCACAAGTGCTCTATTGGTTGTGCACTGTAAATTTTGAGAGATTATTACAACAATGATTGATGTAATTACTTCAGATTTCCTTCCATTTTTCAATGAAGCTACAACAGAAGATAGAGTAAACCTCCTGTAAAATATAAGCTTGTTATGATAAATGTCATACAATGAATATTTACAAAGTCTGTTTCTGCTGTGCATTGAAATCTACTTTCAAGTGTGGATAAGAAAACTTTCAATAATCTTGAAATTACTTGATTTTGCTTCATTAATTAAGAAGGTTCGTGCTTCCAATAATGTTTATACTTTTGTGAAATAAACAAAAGTAATTATAAGATATCCACAAAAAAGTCTGGTGACCACTATTCCTTGCACCATTCATACTAAATTAAATATCTATATTATTAGTGCAGCAGTAGCCCAAAATAGATAGTAGGCATAGCTTCTTTGGCATATTTGATCAAACATTTGTCAAATCATGAGACATTGGTTTTATTACTGAAGAATTACATATGTTTTTCCAACAAATTACATTTATCATCTATTTTGTCTGGAAACGTTTGGATAAGCAATGCTATTTTTGATTGAAGTAATTTAAAATAAGATGCTATGAAGTTGAAGACGTGTATTGTACCTTTAAGAGAGAGTACATGCTGTTCTGAATTGAGAGCTTACAAGCACCTGTGATATGATTAGATGGCAGTCCCAGAGTGTACTGGAAAATTGAAAATTTGTAACATTTTGTTGTGAAATGGATACCAGAGTAGGTTGCTGTTTTGACAAGAATTCAATTTTAACCAAACAGTTTAAATTATGCCCCAGGATACTAAAACCCAATCAAGTTTGTATATATTGTTTTGCCAACATTGTAGCAATGAGATGTTGGGGATATAAAAATGTGAACATTTTGAAGATTGCAGAGAGAGTAACTGCCATCAGAAGAGACCCAAGATATTAGGAAACACTCTCAAGCAAAAGGTACCTTTACATATGAAACATATTCACAGTAAAAAGAAAGATGACGACTCAGGGAAAACCTCAGCTGGAAGTAGACAGACACCGAAGAAGACAGCAGCTATTTAGTTTTGAAATTAATTTGATGCAATTTTAGTAAGTGTCTTATTGGAACAGCATACTGTTATAAAATTGGAGGCAGGTGATAAGCAATTAGAGAAAGGGGGATCAGAGATGTGAATAGTTATTGTTTAATGTTCACTTTTAGAGTTAAAAAATAAATTAATGTTATTTTCTTTAAACAGTGGAATTTGGGAGTTCTCTGTCCCTCATTTTTTAAAAGATTATGTGGCAAGTGAGCTTTCCTGGGTTTTTGGTTAATTAACAGAAGGGTCATCCCCGTTTTGTAATAACGAGTTTGAGATAAAGTGAGAGTTCATAAGATGATATTCAGATTTATTTGTAGGTACAATATATACAGGATCCAGCCGTACATCTGGGCTGAAGTCTAAAACTAGGGGCTCTAAGAACCAGCTTTCAGTAAGAAATCCAGGGTTTCATAGAATTCAAAAGAATCTCGCTCACTCTTCACATGATTGGCACATTCAGATGGATCTGTAGATTAGCAACAATGTGAAATATATCTAAAGGCCAACTTCTGCATTATTACAATCAAATCTCTCGTAATCAACTACTTTATGCCATCAGAATATTTGATGCCTGCTACAATTGAGGGATTTCCCATGGCCCTCATTTTCATGGCAACCCAATGCATTTCTTTTGTTCTGTTATCTGTGTTAGGATCAATTAAAATTCAATTAAAGAGAACCATCATACCTTTCTTTGAAGATCCAGAAAAGATCCTTCACCCAGACTCAGCCTTTCTGCAAGACAGCGTGTCCCTTTCTCTCCAGTGCTATGCCAATTTCTTTGCAGGATGAGACTTAAGAATCCTCAAAGCTCTAAATTTGTTGAATTTGGTTTTATGGCAAGAAAATATTTGCTAACATAGATATCATTAGGGAGGTTGTTCATTCTTTATGATCCACATAAACATTTATCCATCAACAAATCATCACCACGTTTTCCAAACTAATATTGCTGAAAACGAAAAAATAACAAGAAGATCAATAATCAACCAAAAAAAAGTGCACCTCCTATGGAATATGTTGTATCAGCTCACAACATTGTCTCTAAAAGCTGCATAAGGCTGATAATATTTAATAAATGAACACACGATTAGAAAATCAACAATCAGTCAGAAGTAGTAATCTATCTATCTCTACATGCATACTTCCTTGTATCTCTACCTATTTATCCTGTGCTCCTGCATAGTTTCATGTAATGATGCTTCTCCCTGATAAAGTTCTTCCTTCTTCATTCCATTAGATTCCTCCATTTGCTATTGTTGTACTATTTTATACTTTCATTGATGCTGTTCCTCACAAATGTGAAAATTTTATAAAGAGCATTCCTTTCTCTTCTAGCTGCTGCTGATTAAGACTGCATGTAGTCGACATGAGGTTGGAGACCTTGAACTACCAGGGAATGAAAACAGTATAGCTGCTCCTTGGAATTCTGGCATTTTCCATTATAAACATTTTCTTATGTTGCCAACATTAATTGAATGCAATCTCTTATGATTAACAAATACTCTTAGTAAATTTGGACATGCATAGATAGCCATGTGTGCAATAGATAGCATTCTGGATCTATGTGAAGCTACTAAGAACTGTTAACTTGAGTATCTTTGCATTCTGACCAGTGTAATTACAAATGAAATTGACACAATTACCAACCTTGGCAAAAGGTTAACCAGTGCCTGTTTTACACATTCACATGGAGTTGACAGAGTGATCCTGGATGTAGTACTGCTGTGTCCTGGGAGAACCCTATAGGCAAAATAGTTGAGGATGGTGATCACATTCAACTGATAATGCATAGTCCCCCATCCCAGTAAGAAGGAGGTCTTTTTACTTGAGGCTGTAGATATTTGCCACAATCTGATGCAATAGTACCAGCTTGTTTTTTCCGAAAACCTCAAAACCTTGTATGCATATAGCACATTTTGTTTTGTTCTGTCATGAGATGTCAACAACAATGGTTAGGCCAAATTGTCCATTTCAGAGAGCAATTCAAAGTAAATCTTATTATGATTGGTTTGGAGTCAAATGTAAGGGAAGGATTACAGCTTTCCCTTCTTAGTAAATCAATTATATTTTCATTGTCACTATTACCGAGACTAGCTTTTTTATTTTAAGTGTATTTAAACAATTAAAACTCTGCCAGCTGCCATCTGTCTCCAAAGTATTGAACTGGGCCTTTGAGACACTACTCCAGGGACAAAACCACTATCCATTTCATTTTTTTATTGCAGTGAAACAAACCATAATGTTTTACAGTATCATTCAAAACAAAATATGAGAAAATAGCTTCACAAAAATATAATAGGGAAGTTGAATATACAATAGTATGACTGATTTTCTTTCTTGAAAATAGTGAAACAATTGGCCAATTTAATTCTCCCAGTGATGACACTTATCCCATGTAAACTCCTGGAGTGACTTTGATTGCCTGATGGTTTTTAAGTGGATTTTGTCAAAAAATATTGTTGTCCTATTATCTCTCTTATTAACCTCACGCAGGAGATTATGTTAGTAACCTTGGAAAAGGTCCAGATACAAGCTGCAAGCAATGATTCCCAGATTTAAAATAAGCCCCAGCTACTCAGATTGGCTAAAGGGCTTTAGTCTGTTTACTGGAGAGCAGCATGGAGTTAAAGATGACCTGATAAAGAGGTCTAACAAATAACTGAAGGGTTCGACAGTAGGCTTATTGATAGATAATTCAATTTAACACTTTGGTGAGGTTAAAAGGACAAGCTTAAATTATGTTTGGATCAGTTCCCGAATGAGCAGGGTTCACCAATATCAAAATGCATTTATAGATAACACTTATCCCATGTAACCCCTTGAATTGATTTTGATTACTGAGAAAATTAAAGTGGATTTTTTCCAATATTATTTCCCTTACCAGTTCCTCTCTTTCACTGCCACACCCAGGAGATTCAAGCAAAGGAGGAGAGGATGGAGGAGTGAGGAGGACTGTTGAGGGTGAGCAAAGAGGGAGAGCTGAGAGACAGTGCTTCAGGCACTATGATGTGGGGCGTACTCAACACACCAATTGGTCTTTTCCTGCCTGTCAGTTTTATATGTTCATTATTGTTTCAAGCAATATGGTTTAATGGCTGCATAGATAACATGGTGATAGCAAGAAGAACTGTACAGTATAGAAATACATATTTTCAAACATCCTTCCTTTCACTGAAAAAATTCCATTCATTATCAATTGCAGTTATAAGTTATCAATATCCATGCTCAGCAAAGAAAATTATCATTCATGAGCAAAACAGCGATATGTGTTGAGAATGTGGTGCTGGAAAAGCACAGCAGGTCAGGCAGCATCTGAGGAGAAGGAAAATTGATGTTTTGTGCAAAAGCCCTTCTGCCTGAAACATTGATTTTCCTGCTCCTCGCATGCTGCTTGACCTGCTGTGTTTTTCCAGCACCACACTCTTGAGTCTAATCTTCAGCATCTGCAGTCCTCAGAACAGTGACAATTCTAGTCTATTCCAATTTATTATTCCAATTTCATTCATAATGTCTAAAACATTCAGTTTTTTTTAAATTTTCTGGGTCAAAGTTGATGTTAACAGTTTATTTGATATCCACTACATTCCTAAAATGATATTCTATCTCTGGACAATGTTATTCTTATGGCAAGTGCTTGATTAGAGCAAGAGACATGTCTTTCAGATGCAATTACTTGACTGGATTGATGGCTTCCAAAGCATGTCAAGCTGGTGTTGCTCATTGTTTGTTTTGAATGATTGCTTCTTATTGTTTCACGCCCAGCACATCATTAGCAGTGAGTTTGTGTTAATGTTCATAATCTGATGACAAATTAGTAGACAACTTCACTTGGTAGTATCAATGCACCACTTTCATATCAGTTAATCACTGCAGATTTGTTATAGCTCTTATCTCTCCAGGATCTAGATAAAATTCTTCCACTGTTTTTACATGATCTATGCAGTTGACTTCAGGCATCTTCAATTGCATTTGTTCATATTTTTAATCATGTTTTTTCCTCTGTTGTTTTGTGATGACTGTCTCTTCCATGTGCAGTTTCTTATCAAAAACGAGCTAGCAGTTTCAAAAAAGCTAATTATTGCTCTTCTTTTTTTCCTTCCATTCTATCTGACTTCCTGGGTCCTCGAGTTTCTCTATCTTGTCTTTTCAAGCTGGATTTGAGGGCATCTGCAATAGATATTGGTCTAAAAATCACACCTACTTCAAGAAGATATTTAGCAGGAAGATACCCAAATCCTGCACAAACATGCTTGTAGTGCATAAATCTGTTTAGCAGCCAATATCTCAGTGGCCTCTAAAATGCACATTGGCGTTGTTGTTGGATGAGTAATCCAGAGTTCAAATCCCACCATAGCAGGTGGCGAGTTTTGATTTCAGAGTCACAGAGATAAACTGCACATAAACAGACCCTTTGGTCCAACTCGTCCATGTTAACCAGATATCCCAAATAAATCAAGTCCCATTTGCCAGCAGTTGGCCCATTTCGCTCTAGACCCTTTCTATTCATGAGCCCATCCAGATGCCTTTTAAATGTTGCTATTGTATCAGTCTACAGCACTTCCTCTGACAATTCATTCCATACATGCACCATTCTCTGTGTGAAAAAGTTGCCCTTTAAGTTTTAAATCTTTCCCCTCTCACCTTAAGCCTAAACCCTCAAGTTTTGGAATCTCACAACCTGGGGAAAGACCTTGTCTGTTTATCCTATCCATGCCCCTCATGATTTTATAAACCTCTACAAGGTCTCCCCTCAGTCTCTGACACTCCAGGCAAAATAGCTCCAGTTTATTCAGCCTCTCCATATGCCTCAAATTCTCCAACCCTAGCAACATCTCTGTAAATCTTTTCTGAAACCTTTCAAGTTTCACAACATCCTTCATATAGCAGGGAGACCAGAATTGCATACAGTATTTCAAAAGTGGCCTTATCAATGTCCTCTCCAGCTGCAATATGATCTCCCAATTCCTACACATTGACCAATAAAGGCAAGCATAACAAGCGCCTTCTTCACTATCTTATCTACCTACAATTCCACTTTCAAGGAGCTGCGAAGTTGCACTCCTAGGTTTCATTGTTCTGCAATACTCCCCAGTTCCTTACCAATGAGTATATAAGTCATGCCCTGTTTTGTCTGATTTTGTTTTTAAATTGGAAATTAAAAGTGTAACAATTGTTAGACTATTGTCGATTTCTGTAAATTTTTGTCTCTTTCACCAAAGTCCTTTAGGAATAGAAATCTTTATATGATGCACAATAATTAGATTGGCTCTTAACTGTCCTTTGAGCCATTTGGCTGCATAAAACTGCTAAAACAAAGACTCTCAAGACAGGAATGAAACTGGAAAGACCACCTCCCACCTACCTAGCCACCAGAAATTACAATGCTCTGACAACTCTGCAAAGTGATCTTTTTCTAACATCTGCCACAGTAAGCCAGTCCTCGTCATTATGCAGTAATGTTTCTGTCATGGAAATTATATCATAACCATGTACCTCTATTTGTACCTTTAGATCATCTACTTTGTTGGAAATGGTGTGTGCATTCCATTAGAGTGCCCTTAATGTTTTGACTTAAGTCCACTTTTAAAACATACATGATGCTCAACTTTGTTTCTCTTATCTTCTGTTATTCATAGTATCTTCTGAACTCCCTGTTCCCAACTTTGCTCCCTTCCAATTTGAATTACCCCTCAAAGTTCCCATCTTCCTGATTAGCTATTTTAAAGTCACCCCAACAGTGCTAGCAAATCCCGCTGTGAGATATCAATCTCAGTCCATAGAAGAATCATAGAATCCCTACTGTGTAGAAACACACCCTTTGGCCCAACAAATTCACACTGACCCTCCAAAGAGTAACCCACCCAGAACTGTTCACCTTACCCTACATTTACCCCTGAATAATGCACCTAACCTACACATCCCTGAACACTATGGACAATTTAGCACAAACAATTCACCTAACCAGCATATCTTTGGATTGTGGGAGGAAACCGGAGCACCCTAAGGAAACCCACACAGACACGGGGAGATCGTGCAAACTCCACACAGACAGTCACCCAATGTTGGAATTGAACCCAGGTCCCTGGCCATGTGAGACAGCAATGCTCACCACTGAGACACCACACCATCCTTTTTCATCCAGTCAAGGTGTAACACATCCAACTTGTACAGGTCCTAACTGCTCTAGATCTGGTCTCAATTCCTCAGAAACCTGATGCTCTCTCTCCTCTACTTCAATTCTGCAGACACAAATTCAATTGAACAATCCTGCAGAACTTATGCTCACTGGCATGTGGCATTGGGAGTAATTCTAAGATTCCTGTTCTTGAGGTCCTGCTTTTCAATTTCCTACATGACTCTCTGAAATCTACCTTCAGTATTTCATCTCTCCTCCTAATTTCAGGTTGTCTCCCTAACCCAGAAGTCCGCAGTTGTTCTGTGACATCCTTAATACTGTCTCCAGAGAGTCAGTACCCTGGCACCACCCTGGAGTCATACTGCTTGACTGATCACATAACTGTGTAATTTCGTATAACTGAAATAGAGCAAAGAACTGCAGATGCTGGAGATCTGAAACAAAAGCAGAAATTTCTGGCAAAACTCAGCAGGTTAGGCAGCATCTATGGGAGGCAAGCAGAGTTAATGTTTTGAGTGCAGTGACCCTTTTTCAGAACACTGACTTGAAATATTAACTGGTTTCTTTCCACAGATGCTGCCAGACCTGTTGAGTTTTACCAGCAATTACTGCTTTGGTTTTGAATCCTCTAAATCATATTCCTCTACTCTGTACAGCTGAGTTACCAACAATGCCTTGGCTTGGCTCTGGCTGTACTCCCCTGAAGAACTATCTTGGTTTCTAAACGGAAATATTGATTAGCAAGCCCCAATATATTCAGGGACTCCTGCACTGCCTGCCTGTTTTTTTTTCACTGCTTAGTAGTCACCCATTCATTGCCTGCCTCTTTACTTCTCATTAAAACTGTGACTAACTCCCAATATCTACTATAATAGACTATTGAATTGGCAAACCTATGGCAGATGGACTTTGACATTTGTCATTTGGAATCAGAAAATGATAAATTACGGTACTTTCCAGGTAGTCAGAGGTTAAATATAGTGGATGTTCAAAGAAAATTGGGGTTCAGGTGGCTTTATCACTAAAATTACATGAACAGATACAGAAAATAATTAAGAAAGCTAATAGAATTCTAGCCTTTATATCAAGAGGACTACATTATACAAAACCCTGGTAAGACGCCACTTGGTGTACTAAGAGTAGATCTGGGCATCATACTTTAAGAAGGATATATTGCCCTTGAAGGGAGTACAATATAGGTTAACAAGAATGGTATCTTGACTTCAGAAGTTACGTTATGAGGAAAGACTATACAAATTACGCCTGTTTTCTCGAGAATTTAGAAGTTAAGGGCACTCTGATCAAAGTTTTCAGAATGTTAACAGGAAAAGACAGGGTAAATAAAAGTGAATTATTTTCGCTGATTGGGGATTCTAAAACTGGGGGGAAAGCATGAGAGTTTAGGACCAGACCATTCAGGAGAGACGTTAGGAAGTACTAACTAGATTACACACAAAGATTGGTAGGTGGTTGGAATTCTCTTCCACAAATAACAGTGGATGCTAGATCAGTTGTTAATTTTCTATTTGCAATGTTTAGTTTTTATTAAGCAAAGATGTTAAAGGATTTGGACCAAAGGCAGATGTGTGAAGTTACACTACAGATCAGCCATGAGATCATATGGAACACGTTTGAGGAGATGAATGGCCTACTCCTGTTCCTATCCGTGTAGTCTCTGCCTCATGGATTCTAGTTGCTGCTCAAGCTTGTACAGCCAGGGACACTTCCTGCAGATGTGTTTGTCCAAGACACATCACACATACTGCAGGCTGTACACTCCATCCTGATCTGCCATCTCATAACACTAAAACTATTTGTTATCCTTTTGAGTAAATGTGGGTTTATGATGAAAAATCAAGAAGCTTTTTTTTAATAAAGCGAGGGAAAAATTATACAGACTTAAACAGAAACTAAGTACCCACTTTCACCTTAAAGTTAGAAATACGTACCGAATCAACTCACCAACCAGCTACTTTTACCTGCACTTGTGACCTCACACTGCAATTGGTCATAGTGTATGAAGGCCTCTTGATCCAAGTCTTATTTCCTTTGCTGCTCAGTCTATGCTCCGGAAACTTTACTTCTTAAAGCATTCATTCTGCCCCAATCTCACTTAAACTGACATGCAGTTTACTCACAGATGCCAGTTTTCAGCAATTCAATTCATTGCACATGATATGAACAGAGTGCTGACAACATTGGATACTGCAAAGGCTGGTATCCCTAACAACATTCTGGCAATAATACTGAAGACTGATATTCCAAAACTTGTTGTCCCCTAACTAAGCCAGTCCATTACAGCTACAACACTAGTAACAACCTAGCATTGTGGAAAATTGCCCAGATTTCAGGCTGTTTATAGTGGAGGTGATATGTAGCAGTTGTGCTGGATGAGTAATCCACAGACCCAGATGATATTCTGAGGATTTGTGTTCAAATCCCACCACATCAGATAATGGAATTAAATATCTGGACCACAAATGACATTGTCAATTGATGTAAAATCCCATCTGGTTCACTCATGCCTTTTAGGAAAGGAAAGCTATCTCATATGGCTAACATGTTACGCAAGATGTACAGCATCCAAGGGATGATTCCAACTAATATGAAGTCCCTAATCAATAATGGAGAGAGATAGAAAGCAAGAAATTATATGATAGTTTGCCTAATATCTATCATTGAGAAATTGTCAGGGTCTATTCTTAATGAAAAAGTAGCTGGTCATTTAGAAAAGCTTAACTCAAACAAAAACAACATGAAAGGGAAATCATATTTGAGAATTTGCTCAAGTCCTTTGAGGATATAACAAGTAGGGGTTGATAAAGGAGAATTGATAGATGTACAATAGTTGGATATCCAGAAGGCATTCAATAAGATGCCTTATAAAAAGTATTATGCTAGATAAGAGCTCATGGTACTGTGGTAATCTATTAGCACAGATTAAGAAACAAAAATGGAAATTGCTGGAGAAAGTCAACAGGTTTGGCAGCATCAGTGGAGAGAAACCAGAGCTAACATTATATCTGGTGACTCTTCAGAAGCTCTGAGAAAGGATCACTGGATTCAAAACATTAACTCTGCTTTCTCTCCATAGATTTTGTCAGACCCATTGACTTTCTCCAGCAGTTTCTGTTTTTTGCTTCAGATTTTCAGCATCTGCAATTCTTCATTTTATTTCAGCATGGATTATGGATTGCTTAACATAGAAACAGACAGATGGAATTAATCAATCTTTTTCAGGTTGGAAAGATACAACTCATAAAGTACCACAATCCTAGGACCTCAAATATTTATTACCTGTTTTAGAGACTTAGAGAAGGGGGCAGAGAATAATGTATTCAACTTTGCTGATGATACAAAAATAATTATGAGGACATCTTGTGTTGAAGATATAGGAATCTGCAAGATGATATAAATAGGTTTGAGTGATTGGCAGACAGAGTTTTATGTTTAAAAATGGGACTTTATGAACTCTGGTAAGAAAATCAATGATCAGATTATCTTAGTGGAGAAAAGTGTGGCTAAGAGGCATCTGGCTGTCCTTGTGCATGAAACAAAATGTTAGCATGCAGGTGTAGCAAATAATTAGGAAGGCAAATGGTCTTTATTGCTAGGGGGTTGGAGTTTAAAATTAAGGTGTTCTTGTTACAATCATACAGGGTGATTGTAAGACTGCACCTAAGTACTGTGTACAGTTTTGATTCCCATTTTTAAGAAAAGGTATATTAGTATTGAAAATTAGTATCAGTATTCAAAAAAGATTCAGTAGGCTGATTCTAACATGAAGGGGTTGACCTATAAGATTTAGCCTTTATTCATTCAAGTTTTAAAGAATGAGGGGTGATCCTATTGAACATATAGAGATTCTGAGGGGGTTTAACAGAGAAGATGTTGAGAAAATGTTCTTGCTAATGGGAGGAACTTTATCCAGGGAAAGTTAAAAAATTAAGAGTCACTCATTTTCAACTGAGATGTAAAGGATTTTCTTCAATGTAGAGGATAGTGAAAGTCTAGAATTATCTACCTCGGTGAGTTGTGAAGGCCAGATCAGTGAAAGTTATTTAAAGGGGAAGTAGATAGATTTTTGAAATATCAGGGAATTTAAGGCTAAGATGAGCTAGCACAATTGAGGAGTTGATACGTAGGGTAGATCAGAATTGATGTTGAATGTGAGGCAAGCCTGGGGGGTAAATGGCTTACTCTCTGCTGCTATTTCTCATGTTCTTAAATACATTCAAGGCAGGACGAATCTAACCCTGCTGATTAATACACCATCAGTCTATTCATGATCATTAGTAATATGATAGAAAGAATCATCAACATTGCTGTCAAGCAGCACAAGCTCAGCACCAACTTACTCACTGATGCCCAGATGGGTTTTCCCTCCATTTAGCTGCTGATCTCATTACGGCCTTGATTCAAATGTGGACAAGGCTGAATTCCAGAATGTGATGAGGTAAGGCCCATGAAATCAAGGTCACATTTGACTACATGTAGCTCTAAGAACATTTGAAAACTAGAACCAATAGGAAGTATACCTTGCTAGCATAAAGGAAGTTAGGTGGTGGTGGTTGTGGTTGCTGGAGCTTAGTCACCTTACTTTCATGACATCTCTGCAGGAGTTCCTCAGGGTAGTGTCTTAGCTCCAATCATCTTCAGCTGCTTCATCAATGACCTTCCCTCTATCATAAGGTCAAAAGTGTAGGTGTTTGCCAATAATTGTACAATGTTTAACATTATTTTTGACTCGTCAGAAACTGAACCATTTACTGTTTGAATGTAACAAGATCTGGACAAAATCCAGGCCTTGGCTAACAAATGCCAAGTAACATTCAGGACACATAAGCATTGGCCATGTGACCATCACCAACAAGAGAGAATCTAACCATTGCTCATTGACATTCAATGACATTATCATTGCTGAATCCTTCACTATTCTTGGGGTTAGCATTGACCCGAATCTGATCTGAACCAGCTATAGAGCTACTTTAGCAACAATAGCAGAATCATCTGAAAACATCCAGTAAGCTGATGGTGGAGTAGGGCTTCAGAGCACGGGGTCACTTGCTCCATCTGCTTTTCTTTTGGTTTGTTTTCTTTCTCTCTCTCTCTTTTCTCTTTTTTTACTTACCTCTTGTCGAAGAGCTCTGTCCTAGCTACAGTGGTGGCAAGTGAAGCAGTGATATTGGAGGTGAATTTGGGTTCCCAGCAGCTTCTGTATTGATGAGGTGATGCTAACACCAACTCATGACTGCTGCAGCAGAATTAAGTTTGGGTCCTCAGCAGCACCTGTGTCCAGCGCGGATTCATGCAGGCGGTGACATCGGCAGGAACTGCATCAGCGAGATGGGCCTGAAGCAGATTCACAGCAGCGGTAAAGTCAAGTTTGAGTCAATGCAATACCCAATGATATTGGTAGCATCTGCATTAGCAAGGTCCCCATGAGAACTTGGAGTGAAGAGGGTGTCGGTGGAGGTGAGATGGCACTGAAGAGTGGCGACATTCATTCCTGCAGTGGTCACTCGATGAAGGGAACTCGTGCCTGGTCACCATGGCCCATTACAAGAAGGATGGTTAAAATTGAGCACTTCTTCATTTCTTTACCTTTCTGCCTTCATATTCTATGTTGTGGCTTATTTTACTGTGTTTCAAGATGGCGCCAGGTCGTGGCAACACTACACAACACTTTTCACTGTATTTTGTAACAATATACAATAAATAAATCAAATCTAATCTAATCTAATATAAAAGAATCCTGCAGTGATAAACTCACATTTTGACTCCTCAGACCTTATGACCATTCATAAGGCACAAGTCAGGGATGAGGTGGAAATACCCTCCACTTTCCAGGATGAGTGCAGCTCCAGCAAAACCCAAAAAGCTTGAAACCATCCAGGACAATGTAGCTCACTTTAATGGCACCAGATGCATAAACACTCACCACTTCAACCACTAATGCTCGGTAGCAGCATTGTGTACCAGCTGCAGGTTGTGCTACAGAAACTCACCAATGTTATTTTAAACCCACAAGAAATACCATCTAGAAGGACAAAGAGTGAATATACTTGGGAAAATACCACCAGCAAGTTTACCATCAACCTCTGTCACCAACCTGAATTGGAAATATACTATTGTTCCTTCAGTGTTGCTTGGTCAAAACCCTGGATCTCTCTCCTTAATAGCATTATGGGTCTATCTACACCAAATGACAGCAGTAGCTCAAGAAGGCAGCTCACCAACTTCTGAAGGACACTAGAGATGGGTAATAAATCTTTGCGAGCCAGCAATGTCCAAATCCTATGTATGCATAAAAAGAGAAAAATTGATTTGTTCTGGTTTTCTAATCCAAGCTTTAGATTTGCTTCATTTGAATTCAGTAGACTATCGCCTATGCTTATTATCTGCAAATGCAAATCTTCATTTTGCCACTACATCGCACTCAGCCTCATTTAAGAATATATGAACATAAACATTAGAATAGAAATATGCCTAATTCCCTGCTCAGCTTTTCAATGGGCTTGTGGAAGCTCTGATTGCCCTATGTTCCTGACTGCACCAATAATGTTTCAACTCCCTGCTCATCAGGAATTTATCTCTGTCTTAAAAATATTCAAAGACTCGGCTTGCACTGTCCTTGGAGAAGTAGAGTTTCAAAGACTCACTAGCCTATGAGAAATCTGTCCTAAATGGGTGACTTTGTTTTTTTTAAATATTGTCACTTAGTTCTAAATTCTACTAGAAAAGGAATTATCCTTTCTAAATACACCCTGTCAATCCTCCTCAGGATCTTTTATGTTTCAAACAAGTCCCCCTACATTTCTTGGAACTCTAGGAGATGGAAGCCTAATCTCTCCAACCTTTTCTCAGAAGACAACTTCTATATTCTTGATATTAGCCCAGAGGACATTCTCTAATTAGATTCCAACATACTGAAAATCATTCTTAAAATCAGGAGACCAACACAGCACTCCAGATGTGGTCTCGCCAAAGCATTAGCTCCCTCCTTTTACACTAAATTCATCTCACAGTAAATGATAACATTTTTTTAAACACTCATCACTTGCTGTACCATCATGCTAACCTGTTTGGGATTAATGCACTAGAACACCCAGATATTTTTGCAACTCAGAACTCTACAATCTCTCACCATTAAGACAATAAGCTTCTTTATCACACTTCCTGCCAAAACACACAATTTCACATTCTTGCCACTTTGTTGTTCACTTGCCAAATGTTTGTCCACTTGTCCTCTTGGGATTGATATTGTTCCATGATGTAGCCTTAACTTTACTTCAAGGACTTTATTTTGGGTCACTATCTTAAGCTATTTCACAGAGTCTTCAAAGGTCATGATGTTGATTAAAGCATCTGTATCTATTTTGCACTTCACTTTCCACTCTTCTCCTGCGTTGATCATTCTAACAGTCACAAATCATTTATCACAATTTAGACCTGATGATATCAACCTGTTCTCCAATATAAGTTTCTCCAACAGAATCATCAGCTGACATCTCTCTAACTTTCCAGGCTTATTTTTCTTCCTTCTAGATAAACATGTGCATGTATATTGATTCACCTTCTTGCAAAGACAGCAGTGCTTTCCTCACATTGGATATATTTCCTTTATTTGGTGTGATGTCTTCCACAATATTTACAACCTACACTCTGGCCTTTAGCTTTTTGTTGGGCCTTCTACAAATTAATCTTACTTATCCAAATCCAGGTCGTAATCTTGGTTGTTTAAAGGTTATATTCCTGAATCTGTTTGTAAATCAATTTGTATGCAAATCAAATGCAGGACAATATAAAGCAGCCATTCATTAGTAGGGTCTTTAACTTTACGCCCTGTATGAGACTGTGTTCATAATATGAATATTCATATGTTGGATATAAGTAAATCAGGGTCTTGTTCAGTCTGTAGTCTCTTGCAGAATCATGCAAAATCTCATTGTTCTCCTACTAAAGGTCTTTAGCTAATATTGACAACCTCTGAGCTTCTGCACGTCAGCAGCTTCCTCAAGAGTAAGTTTATCTGTTTCAACAGTTGTCCAAAATCACAAAAATTAGTGCCATCATATATTGATTAACATTCTCCTTCTTTTTCTGGGCCCTGATGTTGAGCAGATATTATTTTCAGGTAACCTTAACAGAAGGTACAAACTGTGTTCAAAGCTTGCAAATTTTCACCAATCTGGCTGTTTTGCAGCTCAGTGAGATCTAGGGTGCAACACAACTTGTAACATTCTTTCTGCAGCATTGACAAGAAAGTTGTCACTCTTAGTTGTTTGGGCTTCTTATTCAATTATGTATCTGCATTGTAGTTTTGCCAGTAAGATTAGAAATAATGACTATTCTGCCCAATGTTGTCTTTTATTCTGAGAACATCAAGGATACTCATCGCCATCTTGACTCTCACTGTTATCCCAAGGTACAGACTGCTGTTCTAATTGTTCCTTATGCTATTTACAATAGTTTCAAAAGCCCACCAATTTCAGCTGGACACCAAACTTCATATAATATGTTTTAATAGCGTCTTCTTCAAAGTGACATTGGATTATTATGACCAGCTGCAGTTGGATAACTACCAAAGCAGTTCTCCCTGGGCGTGAGGAGAAATCAATTCCTTCAATTCCTTCTTTTAAAGATATCACTCACTAAACAGCAAGAATCATTAAAGCAAATTAATTCAAACATTTCAAATGGTGTTTCTGTTTTGAGCAAATGTCATCAAGTCTTAGTTGATAAATACCGCTGTGTCGTACATAAACTTTGCTAAGAGGAGACAAGTATTTGAAGCTTTTCCTCTTGCATTGATCAGGACTCAGATGCAAGAAACAAACTTGGTGTCTCTCCTCTTCAAGTCTGTTTCCAATGTTCTGGTTCAGATATGTACAAAAATAATGTTTTGACTTTCGGTCTCCGTTAAACGTCTTGTATAACAGTGTAGATTATTTTTGCCAGAAGACTATTAAATATCTTATTGGCCTGTTGAGGAATTTCCATTTTAAAAAAACATTGAAGGTAGGAAAAATACCATTGCAAATATCAATATTTCAACATTTTGTAACACAGATACTCTTAAATTTACAGATTTCCACTCCATCAAGCATTGAATTGTACTCTGAATTTTAATGAATGTGACTGATTATAAACAGACACTTCACTGCAAATTCAATTTGATATTTGTTACAAAATGCATTACAAGAGAATTCTCTGACATTTAACAAACAGATTTTCTAGATGATTAACTGTTTGCTGAGTACAACCATTGTATTCTATGTTCTAGCAGCATGCAAAAGGAAATGTGAAGGTTATTAACAGCAGCATATTTAGCCAAACGATTTACAATCTGCAAAATAATGCAATTTGCACCTTCCACTTAAAAATCAAATGCTTTCAAAACAAATTATGTACCAGCCTTGTAGAATACATTCATCTACAGGATGGTATTAACTAACTGTATTGCAGTTATAAATTAAATGGTTCAAACTTCAACATTTAACTGATTCATTCTTCCTTGTCTCCTTCAACTATAGATGGTGAAAACTTCAACAATTAGATTTGTCAGAAGCCAGTTAGCAATAAGTTAGTACAATTAGCATTTAAAAATACCTTAAGTGCCTCGTGACCTTACAAAGTAGTTGGTGAATGTTTGAAGAAGTTACAATTCAAGAAATGATAAAAGCCCACCCATACTAATGATAATCTGAAGGTCTTCTGCAAGCAAATAATTAAATAATAAGCCTGAGAATAATGAAAAGAGAGTATGATTTCTGCAAAGCTCCACAAAGTTGCTTTCTGTATGGTTTACTGGGAAGCTTCTGTTTGAAGAGTTGTGCCTTAGAAATCCAGACAGAAAACTCCTGGAGAGCTAAGCAGATGACTATTTGTCTGGTCTGGGCCAGAAAGAGTGAACTCAGCTGAGATCAGAAGATTCAAATCTGAAAAACAATTGAATTTAATGTGCAAAGTATATTCCTTACATTGTCTTTTAGTCTCTAATCAGTGTCTTTCTTAATTCAATCAACTTTCTCCCTCTTTATGTTGAATTGTTTAACAATTGAAATCATCTTAAATTATTAACCTCCCTTCTCAGTCTGGTTAATTTCTGATGACTTTGAGGAAGTATTCTGGTTTTTGATACCAAGAGGTGTGATGCCCAAAAAGCTTCCACAAACTGTAGGCAACAAGAATTAAAAATCTAAACTTGCAAAAGTTAGGTTAACTAATTGGGTTTACAGTAAGAAAAAGACTATGCACCAGCTAAATCTGCCCAATTATATTTAGTCACACCATGGTTAAGTAAAGGATGTGCTATTCTCTCACTTGTTTTAATGGCTGTGGAAGAACATGAAGTTCCATGATTGAGAGGGAAAGCAAGAAAATGAATCCATACCAATGTGATGGCAGTGACACTGAAAAAATCTGCTACTTTATGTTGTTTGATAGACCTGAACTTGGTTTTGCAATGGAATCCACACAGCAGTCACATTATCAAGATGTGGTCTCACTTTTTACCTTAAACAGGCAAGCTACAATATAATACAGCATAGGAACAGGCCCATCAGTTCATCAAGCCTGCACCGATTCCTGATCCTTAATTAGACCTGCTACTTATTGCCCATGCATGGTTTGTATTGCTCCATTCGCCTCCCATTCATCTGTCTTAAATGTTGCTAACATGCCTGCTTCCACCATTTCAACTGCCAGTGCATTTCAGGCACCCACGACCTTCTTATCCGACACTCCTCCATTAAACTTTCCACCTCTCACCTTGAACTTGTGCCCTGATGTAGCTGATTTTTCCACTTTGGGGGAAAAAAAACCTCTGCTTATCCACCTTATCTATGCCTCTCATAGTTTTGCAGACTTCTATTAGGTCACCCCTCAGCCTTCATTTTTCCAGTGAAAACAATCAGAGTTTATCAAACCTCTTCTCATAATTAAAACCCTCCAGACCAGTCAACATCCTAGTAACCCTCCTCTGCATCTTCTCCAAAGCATCTATGTCCTTAAGACCATAAGACATTGGAGCAGAAATTAGGCCATTCAGCCCATCGAGTCTGCTCTGCCATTTAATCATGGCTGAGAAGTTTCTCAACCCCATTCTCCTGCTTTTTCCCCTGAATTGAACCTCAAGAACCTATCTATCTCAGTCTTAAATATATTAGTGACCTGCCTCCACAGCCTTCTGTGGCAATGAATTTCATAGATTCACCAATCTCTAGTCATTTAAGTTTCTCCTTTCCTCTGTTCTTTACTGTGGGGAAGGACATGGAAGATATAGAATGTAGGGAAATTGATGGTGTCATCTTGAAAAATGTCCATGTTACAGAGGAGGAAATGCTGGATGTCTTGAAACACATAAAAGTGTATAGATCCCCAGAACCTGATCAGGTGTACCTGAAAACTCTGTGGGAAGCCAAGGAAATGATTGTTGGGCCTCCTACTGAGATATTTGTATTATCGATAGTCACAGGTGAGGTGCCGGAAGACTGGAGGTTGGCTAACATTGTGTCACTATTTAAGGAATGTGATGAGGACAAGCCAGGGAACTATAGACTAGTGAGCCTGACATCGGTGGTGGGTCCACACCAACCCTCCAAAGAGCAACCCATCCAGACCCATTACCCTACACCTAACACTATGGGCAATTTAGCATGGCTATGCCACCTAACCTGCACATTTTTGGATTGTGGGGGGAAACAGGAGTACCCAGAGGAAACCCAAGCAGTCACGGGGAGAATGTGCAAACTCCACACAGACAGTTGCCTGAGGCGGGAATTGAACCTGGGTCTCTGGCGCTGTGAGGCAGAGACCGCCCTTGCTGGAGGGAATCCTGAGGGACAGGATGTACATGTATTTGGAAAGGCAAGGACTGATTAGGGATCATCAACATGGCTTTGTGCTTGGGACAACATGTCTCATAAACTTGATTGAGTTTTTTGAAGAAGTAACAAAGTGGATTGATGAAGGCAGAGCGGGACATGTGATCTATATGGACTTCCATAAGGCATTCGACAAGCTTCCCCATGGCAGACTGGTTAGCAAGGTTAGATCTCACGGAATATAGGGAGAATTAGCCATTTGGATACAGAACTGGCTCAAAGTTAGAAGACAGAGGGTGATGGTGGAGGGTTGTTTTTCAGACTGGAGACCTGTGGCCAATGGAGTGCCACAAGCATCGATGCACTACTTTTCGTTTATATAAATGATTTGGATAAGAACATAGGAGGAATAGTTAGTCAATTTGCAGATGACATCAAAATTGGAAGTGTAGTGGACATGAAGAAGGTTACCTCAGATTACAACAGGATCTTGACCAGAGGGGGCCAATGGGCTGAGAAGTGGCAGATGGAGTTTAATTTTGATAAATGCGAGGTGTTGCATTTAGGGAAAGCAAATCTTTGCTGGACTTATACATTTAATGGTAAGGTCCTAGAGAGTGTTGCTGAACAAAGAGACCTTGAAGTGCAGGTGCGTAGTTCCTTGAAAGTGGAGTCGCAGGTAGATAGGATAGTGAAGAAGGCATTTGGTATGCTTTCTTTTATTGGTCAGAGTATTGAGTACAGGAGTTTGGTTAGTCCACTGTTGAAATATTGCATTTAATTCTGGTCTCTTTCTTATCAGAACGATGTTGTGAAACTTCAAAGGGGTCAGAAAAGATTTACAAGGATGTTGACAGGGTTGGAGGATTCGAGCTATAGGGAGAGGTTGAATAGCCTAGGGCTGTTTTCCCTGGAGTGTTGAGGCTGAGGGGACCTTATAGAGGTTTACAAAATTATGAGGGGCATGGATAGGATAAATAGACAAAGTCTTTTCCCTGGGGTGGGGGAGTCCAGAACTGGAGAGCATAGGTTTTGGGTGAGAGGGGAAAGGTATAAAAGAGACCTAAGGGGCAATGTTTTCACACAGAGGGTGGTACGTGCATAGAATGAGCTGCTAGAGGAAGTGGTGGAGGTTGGTACAATTGCAACATTTAAAAGGCATTTGGATGGCAATATGAATAGGAAGGGTTTTTATTCTAAGTCTGTGCCTTTGGATCCTAGTATCTCCTACCATGGAAACATGTTCCCAACATTTACTCTGTCTATGCCGGTCAGTAATCTGAATGTTTCAATTAGATTCTATACCCCACCTGCCATCTTCTAAACTGCATCGAGTACAGACCCAGAGTCCTCAAACCTTCCTCTTATGTCGAGCTTTTCAATCCTGCAACCATTCTCATGAACCTCCTCTGAACATGCATCAGAGTCAGTACATCCTTCCTGAGATATGGGGCCTAAAACTGCCAAATGTGCTCTGACCAGAGCCTAAGAGAGCCTCAGAAGTACATCTCTGCTTTTATATTCAAGTCCTCTCAAAATAAATGCGATCATTGCATTTGCCTTCCTAACTAATGAGTCAATCTGCAAGCTTATCTTGAGAGAATCCTGGACTAGATCTCCCAAGTCTCTTTGCACTCCAGATTTCTGAATTTCTTCCTCATTTAAAAAACAGTCCATGACCCTATTCTTCCTAGTAAGGTGCATTACCTCACAGCACAACCATGTTGTACTACATCTGCCACTTCTTGGCCATTCCCCTAACTTGCCCAAATCCTTCTGCAGCTTCTCCACCTCCTCAATGCTACCTGTCTCTCAACCTATCTTTGTATCATTTGCAAACTTAGCCAGAATGCTCTCAGTTCCTTCATCTAGATTGTTAATGTATAAAATGAAAAGTTGTGGGTCCCAACACTGAGCCACATGTCACAGACTGCTATCTCAAGAAGGACTCTTTTATACCCACTCTCTGCTTTCTGCCAGACAGCCAAGCTTCTAGCTATGCTAGCACCTTGGCTCTCCCTGTGTGGACCCTTTTCAAAGGCTTTCTTGAAGTCCAGGTTCATAACATCCGTTGGCTCTCCTTAATCTAAGCTGTTTGCTATTTCCTCAAGGAAAAAGGAAAAACTTGTAAGTGTAGGGAATGCTGTACGAATAGAGAAATTGAGGTTTTCATTAAGAAAAAGAATGAAGCATATTTCAGGAGAGATAGAATGAATCCTTTAGAAGAATGTAAAGGCAGTAAGAGTATAATTAAGAGGGAAATCAGGAGGGTAAAAAGGGGACATGAGATAGCTTTGGCAAATAGGGTGAAGGACAATCTAAAGGGTTTTTATGAATACATTATGGACAAAAGGGTAACTAGGGAGAGAATAGTGTCCCTCAAAGATCAGCAAGGCAGCCTACATGTGGAGCTATAGGAGATGGGGAGATACTATTTTGCATCAGTGTTTACTGTGGAGAAGGACATGGAAGATATAGAATGTAGGGAAATAGATGGTGACAGCTTGAAAAATATCTGCATTACAGAGGAGGTGGTGCTGGATACTACGAAATGCATAATAGTGGATAAATCCTCAGGACCTGATTAGGTGTACCCTAGAACTCTGTGGGAAGTTAGTGAAGTGATTGTTGGGCCCCTTGCAGAGATATTTGTATCATTGATAGTCATAGGCCCTTTTGATTTCTCTCTTAAGCATACTCTTACTGCCATATTACTCTTCTGAGGTTTCCTTTCCTTTCACCCTAACAGGAATATACTTTCTCTGGATTCTCGTTATCTCATTTCTGAAGGCTTCCCATTTTCCAGCTATCCCTTTACCTGCGAACGTCTGCACCCAATCAGCTTTTGAAAGTTCTTGCCTAAAACCGTCAAAATTGGCCTTCCTCCATTTTAGAACTTCAACTTTTAGATCTGGTCTATCCTTTTCCATTACTATGTTAAATCTTACTAGTTTCAATCCTCCTAAGCAGCTCTAGCAACTCTCCCTGTCAGTATATTAGTCCCCTTCCAATTTAGGTGCAATCCGTCCTTGTACAGGTCACTTCTACCCCAAAACAGCTTCCAATAATCCAAAAAATGTGAATCCTTCTCCCGTACACCAGCTCCTCAGCCATGCATTCAGCTGCTCTATCCTCTATTCCTGCCCTCACTCGCTCGTAGCACTGGAAGTAATCCAGATATTACCATTCTCGGGGACCTCCTTTTTAAATTCCTGCCTAACTCTCTGTAATCTCCCTTCAGAATCTCAACCTTTTCCCTTCCTATGTCGTTGGTTCCAATGTGTACAATGACCTCCTGATAGCCCCTCTTCCCCTTGGGAACATTCTGCACCCTCTCTAAGACATCCATGACCCTGGCACCAGTGAAGCAACACACCTTTTTGGTTTCTCACTGCTGGCCTCAGAAACGTCTGTCTGTACCTCGAACTAGAGAATCCCCTAACACAATTAATCACTTGGAACCCTTTGTACCTTTCATTACAATACCAGTCTCAATACCAGAAACTTGGTAGTCATGCCCACTCTACTCACTACTGCAGACTTACTTTAAGGCTGCGCTTAAAATCCACTTATCTGCTTCTGTGCTGTGACTACTCCTAGACAGGTTCCTCCAAGATCAGTTGTAAGTTCACTGTTTTTTAATTTTCCCAGACGCACTCCAATGTCCAGTGATACATGAATTCAACAACAAAGACTGTAACTGCTAACTCTGTCAGTTAGCAACATGGGTTTCTTTCTCTCTTTTTCTTCTGCACTGACCGTGCCTCCTTTGTCCATTCTTCTCCCTTTTATAAGTGGTGTTGTTTTGACTTTTTTTCTCTCCAAAGTTTCAAAACAATGCAACAGCATATAAAACAGTGATTGCTGCTCCCGGAATTTGAGGAAATCACCTCCAACACCTAAAATACCCCAAAAAAGGAGCAGCTGTTACAGTCAGAAATTTTTCTTGTCCTGCATCTTGGATTACCCAGAATCCTTTTTGGATACAGAACTGGCTCCAAGGTAGAAGACAGAGAGTGGTGGTGGAGGTTTGCTTTTCATACTAGAGGCCTGTGACCAGTGATGTGCCACAAGGAACGGTGCTGGGTCCACTAACTTTTGTCATTTATATAAATGATTTGGATGTGAACATTGGAGGTGTAGTTAGTAAGTTTGCAGATGACACCAAAATTGGAGGTGTACTGGACAGCTCTGAGTGAAACGGGATCTTGATCAGACGGGCCAATGGGCTGAGGAGTGGCAGATGGAGTTTAATTTAGATAAATGTGAGTTGCCGCATTTTAGAAAAGCAAATCAGAGCATGATTTACATACTTAATGGTAAAGTCTGAGGGGATGTTTCTTGACAAAAAGACCTTAGAGTGCAGATTCATAGTTCCTTGAAAGTAGAGTCACAGGTAGATAGGATAGTGAAGCAGGCATTTGGTGTGCTTTCCTTTATTGGTCAGAGCATTGTGTACAGGAGTTGGGAGGTCATGTTGCGCTGTACAGGACATTGGTTAGGCCACTGTTGAAAAATTGCGTGAAATTCTGGTCTCCTTTCTATCAGAAGGATGTTGTGAAAGTTGAAAGGGTTCAGAAACGATTTACAAGGATGTTGCCAGGGTTGGAGGATTTGAGCTATAGGGAAAAGCTGAATAGGCTGGCACTGTTTTCCCTGGAGCATCGGAGGCTGAGGGGTGACTTTATAGAAGTTTATAAAATCATGAGAGGCATGGATAGGATCAACAGACAAAGTCTTTTCCCTGGGGTGGGGGTGTCCAGGGTGGAAGTGGAAAGATATAAAAGGGATCTAAGGAACAATGTTTTCATGCAGAGGGTGGCACATACACGGAATGAACTGCCAGAAGGTGTACTGGAGACTGGTACAACTACAGAATTTAAAAGGCATCTGGATGGGCATATGAATAGGAAAGCTTTGGAGGGTTTTTGGCCAAGTGCTGGCAAATGGGATTAGATGAGGTTAGAATATCTGGTCGGCATGGACAAGTTGGACCGAAGGATCTGTTTCTGTGCTCTACATCTCTATGACTCTATGAAGCTAATTCTAGCAGATTTGTCGAGCATTACCTCTCCTTGATGAAACCATGCTGACTTTGCTTTACGTTACTACACACTTCCAAATATTCGGAAATCTCATCCTTCACAACTGATATCAGGATCTTACCCACGACTAAGGTTAGGCTAATCGGTCTGTAATTTTCTGTCTTTTGCCTTGCTCTCTTTAAAAATAGAAGTGTCACATTAGCAATTTTTCAGTCTTCTGGGACCCTCCCTTTTTCTAGCATTTCAGGTAAGATCGAAACCATAACCCCCACTATTTCCCTTATACTCTGGGTGTAGTCCATCTGGTCTAGGTGATTTGTCCACCTTCAGGCCATTTAGTTTTTCTCCCACCTTCTCCTTGGTGATGGCCATCAACGACGGCTCTGCCCCCTCAATCTCTTGAATTTTTGGGGTATTACTCCTACCACTACCTTCAGGTAGTGTGGCTACCTGAACCGCATACAAATTTCCAAATGTGGTCCAACTCAAGTTTTGCAAACCGGTGATTCAGAATCGTGCATGTCTTGATGTCCTTATGTTCTGAACAACACTTATAATTTCAAATAAGTTTAAATTTAAAAGTAATACAGCCAATCAATAAGACAAGTCCATACACCAGATTGTTCCTGAATATGAACAAGCATATTTCAAGAGTCTCTTATCAATTATTATTTGTTATTGTTTGATAGAAAGTACTAGAAACAATCAAGACTCAACAAATGTTGCCCAGTATTGTGTCTTGGAGAGCAACTCTAGTTTCAATGCAGTCATAAGCTCAACTCAATTGCCTTAGAGCATGATTTGCCATGGGCGCTCTCAGCTGTGGAAGGTAGATAATGTCCCAGTAATCAGGTATTGCTCATCTTCGATTGTGCAACCCTCAATTAGCAAAGTGCTGGTCCATCACAGTCCATCAGCTTCAGGGGGTAATTGGAGTGTAGAATTTGTGCTATCAAATAGACAAAGTCCATTCAATCAGGTTAATATTTGAAAAAAACTGAAAGTAAAGAAGATGCCAACTGATGAGTGGCAAACCAGAATGTCAAACAAATTTGCATATGGCTGACAGATGTGTTGATAATGTGTGCAAGACTGCTGTCATCAACATGGAACTAGATAGGTGGGACTTTGACAGTCTCCCTCAAATTGTAAAATTTACAATAAGGAACTTGCTACTATCAATAATAGAACTCCCAGCAACTTATTCAGAAAATATTCTCCCCGAATGCCTCTCAAATCAGTTACAGCAAGATAACCATATCAATGCTGCAATGCTGTGCTCCCCTACGGAGGTGAAAGACCATTTCAGTGAGGAGTTCATATTGCTATCAACAACATCTCTAAGTTTGAGCATCTTGTGGATTTTAACACACAATAATGCATAGCTCTCTCATATCAGACAGTACAGGCTGGGACATATAAATGAGAATGGAGGGAGACTACTTGAGCTTTGCTACTACCACAAGCTTTGTGTAACTAAAACTTACTTTCAGAATAAACCATGCCCCAGCCTGTCCTGGAGCAATCCAAAATCAGCGCTGTGGCACCAATTGAAATAGATCACCATGATGCCATAAACAGCAACTTAAACAAGTTAAAGACATGTCAAGCATGCCAAAACAACACTCCTTCAATACCTGCGTAAAATACTCAGCCTCTGCTCGAGTGAGCGGACAGTCCTCCAGAATACGCATGATGTCAAGGGAATGATGCTGGAAAAGCACAGCAGGTCAGGCAGCATGTGAGGAACAGGAGAATTAACATTTCGAGCAAAAGCCCTTCATCATCTCCAGCATCTGCAGTTCTCACTTTCGCCTAGAATATGCATGATGCAATGTGACCATGTACTACAACAAGACTGATCTGAATAATTGCAAAATCTACTACTGCATTGGCCACAATATAGGTCATTCCTTACTCTAAGAGTTATATCTGGGGGAAAGGTGGTGATTAGGCAAGATTTAGGATGCATAGGAAGGGGAAGGATATTGCAAGAGATGGGCACAACTGAAATGTGGAGCCTGTTCAAGGAAGAGCTACTGCATGTTCTTGATAAGTATGTACATGTCAGGCAACAAGGAAGTGGTCGAGCGAGGGGACCGTGATTTTCTAAAGAAGCTAAATCTCTTGTCAAGAGGAAGAAGGAGGCTTATGTTAAAATGAGGTGTGAAGGCTTAGCTAGGGCGCTTGAGAGATACAGGTTAGCCAGGAAGGACCTAAAGACAGAGCTAAGAGGAGTCAAGAGAGGACAAGAGAAATCTTTGGCAGGTAGGATCAAGGAACACCATAAAACTTTCTATCGGTATGTCAGGAATAAAAGAATAAGTAGAGCAAGGACAGTAGTGGAAAGTTGTGCATGGAGTCTGAAGAGATAGGAGGGGTACTAAATGAATATGTTCATCAGTATTCACACAGGAAAAAGACAATGTAGTCGAGAAGAATACAGAGATACATGCTATTAGAATAGACGGGATTGAGGTTCATACGGAAGAGGTGTTAGCAATTCTGGAAAGTGAAAATAGGTAGGTCCCCTGGACCAGATGGGATTTATCTCAGGATTCTCTGGGAAGCCAGGGAGGAGATTGCAGGGCCTTTGGCTTTGATCATTATGTTGTCATTGTCTACAGGAACAGTGCCAGAAAGCTGGAGGATAGCAAATGTTGTTCCCTTGTTCAAGAGGGGGAGTAAAGGCAACTCTGGTAATTATAAATCAGGGAGCCTTACTTTGGTTGTGGGGAGAATGTTAGAAAAGTTTGTAAGACAGAGGATTTATAATCATCTAGAAATAATAATTTGATTAGGGATAGTCAATACAGTTTGTGAAGGATAGTTCATGCCTCACAAACTTTCTTGAATTCTTTGAGAAAGTGACTAAACAGGTGATGAGGGTATCACATTTGATAAGGTTCTCCACGGTAGGCTATTGCAGAAAATACAGAGGCATGTGACTGAGGGTGATATAGCAGTTTGGATCAGAAATTGGCTAGCTGTAAGAAAACAGAAGGTGGTGGATGATGGGAAATGTTCATCCTAGAGTTCAGTTATTGGTGGTATACTACAAGGATCTGTTTAAAGACCACTGCTGTTTATCATTTTTATAAATGACTTGGATGAGGGTGTAGAAGAATGTGTTAGTAAATTTGCAGATGATACTGAATTTGGTGGAGTTATGGACAGTGAGGAAGGATGTTGTAGGTTACAGAAAGACCTAGATAAGCTGCAGAGCTGAGTTGAGAGGTGGCAAATGAACTATAATGTGGGAAAGTGTTGAGTTGATTCATTTTGGAAAAAGTAATGGGAATAAAGAGTACTGGGCCAAAGGTAAGATTCTTGGTAGTGCAGATGAGCAGACAGATCTTGATATCCATGCACATATATCCCTGAAAGTTGCCACCCAGGTTGATTAGGGTTGTTAAGAAAGCATATGATGTGTTAGGCTTTATTGGTAGAGGGATTGCGTTCCGGAGCCATGAGACCATGTTGCAGCTGTACAAAGCACAGGTGCGGCTACACCTGGAGTATTGCATACTGTTCTAGTCACCGCATTATGGAAAGGATGTGGAAGCATTGGAAAGGGTGGAGAGTGTGGTGGTGGGAGTGTAGTGCTTAACTCTGATCTCCAGCATCTGCAGTCCTCACTTTCTCCTCATTGAAAAGGGTTCCGAGGAGATTTACTAGGATGTTGCTTGGTATGGAGGGAAGGTCGTATGAGGAAAGGCTGAGGCTGTTTTCATTAGAGAGAAGTTTGATAGAGACATACAAGATGATCAATGGATTAGATAGACAGTGAGAGCCTTTTTCCTGGATGGTGACAGCTAGCACGAGGGGACATAGCTTTAAATTGAGGGTGATGGATATAGGACAGATGTCAGAGTAAGTTTCTTTGCTTAAAGAGTAGTAGGGGTGTGGAATGCACTGCCTACAACAGTAGTAGACCTGCCAACTTTTAACAGCATTTAAATGGTCATTGGATAAACATATGGATGAAAATAGAAAAGTGTATATTAAATAGGCTTCAGATTGGTTTCACAGGTCAGCGCAACGTCGAAGGCCGGGGGGCCTGTACTGCACTGTAATGTACTATGTTTTATGCTCTAAGCAACAGTTCAATGCCATATTTGTTTTTTTTTGCATTCAAAGCAAACATGCTATTCTCTCATCAAAAACAGTCATACTGCCTCCCGAGATAAGTATCAATTATTCCTTCATGTGACTAAACAGAGTCCCACACAGCTTGTAAAATGAAATGGAATGTACTTCAAAAGACCATCTCCAACAACATACTGTCAACAAATGGAAAGCAAGAATTGAAACTATTTCAGGATGAACATCACAGTGATGGAACCTGTAAATGAATCTGAGTGGCCCACTCTTATTCATGATTCAAGTGAGGATGAACTAAGAGTCATTTAAAATGAAGTCCAACACATTCTTAGCAGTTTGCCTCAGGCTACTCGTTACAACTTTGACATAAAAGCCTATTGTCCTGTGAGCAAGGGAATACCAAGGAGATGTATTAAGTGATCAAGTAGTAGTACAATGGTTCAGTGGTTAGCACTGCTGCTCACAGCACCAGGTACCCAGGTTTGGTTCCACCCTCGGGTAACTGTCTGTGTGGAGTTTGCACATTCTATCCATGTGTGCATGGGTTTCCTCTGGTTTCCTCCCAAAGTCCAAAGATGTGCCCACTAGGTGGTTTGGACATGTCAAATTGCCCAAAGTGTCCATAGATGAGTAGGCAAGTTGGATTAACTGTAAGAAATGCAGGATCACAAGATTAAGGTAGAGGAGTGGATCTGGGTGGGATGCTCTTCGGAGGTTTGGTGCGGACTCAATGGGCCGAATGGCCTGTTTCCACACTGTACAGATTCGATGATTCTAAGTAACTCCTCTGCTGGCTGAGCCATGTTCACCAGTTGGAGCTGTATAAGCAGGATATAAGAAGCTGACTTGATAGAGGTTTATAAGATGATCAGGGGAATAGATAGAGTAGACAGTCAGGGACTTTTTCCCCGGGGACAACAGAGTGTTACAAGGGGACATAAATTTAAGGTTTAGGGTGGAAGGTAAATGGGGGATGTCAGGGGTAGGCTCTTTACCCAGAGAGTGGTGGGGGCATGGAATGCGTTGCCTGTGGGAGTGGCAGAGTCACAATCATTGGTGACCTTTAAGCGGCAATTGGATAGGTACATTGGATAGGTGCTTAAGCTAGGTCAAATGTTTGGCACAACATCGTGGGCCAAAGGGCCTGTTCTATGCTGTATTATTCTATGCTCTATTTAGCTATATATTACATTCTGTTCAGTGAACTAGCTGCTGGGTCTCAACTTCCATAACATCCACACTATGCCTCATGTGAAAAGGAAATATGAAGATGATACACATCAACATTCAGGAGTGAGAAACAAGTTTAACCTCTGAACGCTGACTGCTTTTGGATAATTGAAAGGAAAAAAATTCAGCTGTTAGAGATAAAGGTCCTGATAAAGAAAAAAGACCAGTGCAACTTTCGAGCCCTTTGATTTCACCAGTAGCATTGTGGCAGCGACAGCATGATGGTGTATGGCCCATGTGCTATAACAGTAATTATTTAACACCATGGTGTTGAACACCATGGTGCAAAGGATTGTCTTACAAGGTAGAAGGTTGCCACTGATACTTTGGCATAAAATGTTATCTTTCTATTGTGGCACATCAGATTATCATTAGCCTTGACCAAAACATATAGACTAAATCATGTTTCATTGCCTAAATGATAGCACTTTGCAAGATTTGACAAAAAAAATTCTGACCAACATATCCCATTATTTTACAATGAAGTCACTATGAATCATGAATGCTAATGTTGCCGTACAGCAATGATGATCTCAAATAAAAATGAAGATGAGTTTTTAATCTAATTAAAATAATATTTTTTTAAATTGGTTTTGAAAATTATATAATCTTGACAATTACTGAATCATGACTATAAATTCACTGGGCCAGTTGCTCAAAGGAATATTTCATAACTGATAGAAAACTGCACTAGAATAGGATCTATAAACTTGTAGAATAGAACTAACATCAATTAAAAAAAGACTATTCACAATATATGGTTCCCAGAGAAAGAGTTCATGCAGCAATTTCAGAAATTTCCATTACTCAGCCAACATTTTAAATTTTGCTGACATCCTTTCTCCTCATTTTAAATGTTTCCAATTCTCGTTATAGAGTCCATGGTCTGTACAGGCCAACTATTCATGTCCAATACAGTCGGTAATTTAGGGGAAACAGTCCATGGGCTGGAAATTACTTTTTTTAGTAAATCTGAAAAGTGTCATGTTTTTGTGACAGATTTCTACTCATATTTTCTTACCATATATAACCAAATTCACCACATGAACCACCTCCCCTCTCGCAATGGCATCTGGCATGTCTGATTCTGGAACCACTGACACATACTGTTCAAAAAATAGGTCACCACTTATGAATATCTGGGGAAAGACTGGCAATGTTTGAGCCTGTAACATCTTTAAAAGACCACTGTGCATCTGGTGTTGCCCCTCACCGGCAATGTAATGGCACAGCAGCTAAAAAGGACAGGGATACTGCGACTGACAGTCCAACAACACAGAATCTCATTCTCTCAGCCAAGACACCACTGATCCACACACTTTACCGCATCTCCTCCACTTCCCGCACCTCCGCCCTTGAACCCCGCCCGTCCAATCGCCACAAGGACAGAACCCCACTGGTCCTCACCTTCCACCCCACCAACCTCCAGATACATCGTCTCATCCTCCGTCATTTCCGCCACCTCCAGACAGACCCTACCACCAGGGATATGTTTCCATCTCCACCCCTATCAGCATTCAGGAGAGACCACTTCCTCCACGACTCCCTCGTCAGGTCCACAGCCCCCACCAAACAGCCTCCACTCCCAGCACCTTCCCCTGCAACCGCAAGAAGTACAAAACTTGCGCCCACATCTCCCCCCGACCTCCCTTCAAGGCCCCAATGGATCCTTCTATATCCATCGCAAATTCACCTGCACCTCCACACATATCATTTACTGTACTCGCTGCACCTGATGTGGTCTCCTCTACATTGGGGAGACAGGCCGCCTACTTGCAGAATGTTTCAGGGAACACCTCTGGGACACTCGCATCAACCTACCCAAACACCCCGTGGCTGAGCACTTTAACTCCCCCTCCCACTCTGCCAATGACATGCAGGTCCTTGGCCTCCTCCATCGCCAGACCCTGGCCACACGACGTCTGGACGAAGAGCACCTCATCTTCCGCCTAGGAACCCTCCAAACACACGGGATGAATGTAGATTTCTCCAGCTTTCTCATTTCCCCTCCCTCCACCTTATCTCAGTCCCAACCCTCAGACCGCCCTCTTGACCTGCAATCTTCTTCCCGACCTCTCCGCCCCCACCCCCTCTCCAGCCTATCACCTCATTCCACCTATCATATTCCCAGCGCCCCTCCCCCAAATTCCCCCCCCCCTCAACTTTTATCTCAGCCCACTTGGCACACCAGCCTCATTCTTGAAGAAGGGCTTATGCCAGAAACGTCGATTTTTCTGCTCCTGGGATGTTGCCTGGCCTGCTGTGTTTTTCCAGCATCACATTTTTCAACTTTACATGTCTGCAGAACATCCCATCTGAACACTCTTTAAGTCAGCACTAGCCCATCCACATTAACCGCCGTGGGCCCACAGCTTATTATTGTTTACCAAGAGATCATCACATACAGGCAAACAATTGGATGAATCCAAACAGACAGCACGCATGATCACAAACAAAACTAATAGAGGCTGAAGAGGCTGAACAGTGCAAATCAAATTCTGGCATGACTCCCATTTTAAAGTTTGATGCACCCATCTCTTGTCTACTGGAAGATGGTGTTCATGAAGTTTTATCTGGCTTGTAGAGCTCCAATGAAGTTTAGCTTTGTAATGGATAATGACAACTGTCACCTCCCCAGTATCACCCTCCCATTGGAAGATTGTTTTCATTCAGCCAGTTTTTCAGCATCCAGCAAATCATCTCACTGCCTGCTGTAATTGTGCAGAGCATACCAGCGTGCTGCAGTCACTCCACCAGATATCAGCTCTGTTAAAGTTTCGCAAAATGTAACTTGTTTGGTGAGTTTGGTAAGGTCGAAAACAAGAGCCATAGAGCATAGAAACAGACCCTTACGTCCAACTACTCCACACTGACCAGGTTCCCAAACTATATTAGTCGCACCTATATTGGCCCATTACATTACAAACCTTTCCTATTCATGTATTTATCCAATTGTCTTTTGAACTATTGTAACTACCTGCATCCACCACAGCCCAGGCAGTTCATTCCACACAGTAACCTTTGTGTAAAAAACTTGCCCCTCATGTCCTTTTTAAATCTTTCTCTTCTCACCTTAAAAATATGCCCTCTAATTTTGAAATTTTGCATCTTTGGGAAATGTCATTTGCCATTCACCTTATCTAGACCCTTCATGATTTTATAAACCTCTGCTAGGTCACTCCTCAAACTTCTACACTCCAGTGAAAAATGTCTGTGCCTATTCAGCCTATTTTTATAATGCAAACCCTTCATTTCCAGCAACATTCTAGTACATCTCTTCTGGCCTCCAGTTTAATAATATCCTTCCTATAACAGGGTGACCAGAACTGCACACAATACTCCAGAAGAGGCCTCACCAATGTCCTGTACGACCTTAATATGACATCCCAACTCTGATACTCAAAGGTCTGAGCAATAAAGACAAGTATGCAAAATGCCTGCTTAACCATCTTGTCTACTTGTGGTGTAAATTTCAACGAACTGTGTACCTAAACCCCTGGGTCTCTCAGTTCTATAACACTTTTCAAGGCTCTGCCCTTGTTTGTTTTACCAAAATGCAATACACTTGCATTTATCCAAAATAAGCTTCACCTGCCACTTCTCAGCCCACTGACCCAGTTGATCAAGATCTCTTTGTAAAGGTAAATAACTTTCACTGTTCGGTATGCCACCAATTTTTGGTGTCACCCACATGTTACTAACCAAGCCTCTTTTTTCTCATCCAAATCATTTATATAAATGACAAACAAAAGTGGAACAAGTACTCATCCCTGTGCAACACCACTACTCACAGGTCTCCAGTCCAAAAGACAGCCCTCCACCACCATACTCTGTCTCCTTCCAGAAAGCTTAATTTGGTATCCAACTGGCAAGCACACCCTTAATCCTATGTGATCTAACTTTACTAAATACTTTGTCATGTGGATTCTTCCAAAAGGCTTTCTTAAAGTTCAAGTAAACAATGTTTACCATGTTACCCTCATCAAACCTTAAGGTTACTTCCTCAAAAAAGCTCAATCAAATTTGTGAGATACCATATCACTCAATACCATACTCACTACCCTAATCATTCCTTGCCTCTCCGAATGTACATAAATCCTATCTTGCAGAATTACTCAAATCTGAATATTAATAAGGTGGTTTCAGCCATTAATAAAACTGAATATTAATAAGGTGGTTTCAGCCATTAACAAAACATGTGACAAGTAATAATCTCCCTTAATTGTCAATTTGGCACTGCTCATCGAGAAACTCACCACGCCATTTATGAATGGTCCACTATTGAATGTGCTTAAGATGAGAACAGTATATTTTAAGAAGGTAGTCTAGACCCCAATATTTTCTCATTTTAAAGGTAGATGCGAAGTTGTGTTCCAGATGTGATATGACTGGTCAAACTATTCAATGTTAAACAAAACACAATTTATTTAAATGCTATAGTTAAATATAAACAAAGAAAGAGGAATTTAGAATAACTTAACTATCGGAAAACTTTATCAAATAACAGATACAGTGCTTACTACTAATTAACTGTTCCAATATAATCACATCCTATAAACATACTCCTTGGCAAAAAGGTAAACACAGCCACAGATGCAGTTCTCCAATCCAGAAAGAAGCATCAAGAGAAGCTTCAGGGAGTGTAACAGCCAAGAGACATTCACCAAAGCTTCCAACTCTGTTGAGATCTCAAATAACTTCTGAAGCTACTGAGAAAACCAAAACCCAGCAATTTGAATCTGTGAGAACTGGCCACACCAATTCAGGCTGCTTTCATTGTTCCAAATTTTAAAAGAACCTAAAGGCCTCACAAGTCATTTACTTAAGTCACCTTCAAGTAGCCAGTTTGACACCTCTAACTTACAACCTCTCATCAAAAAAAGGACAGTTATCTTTTAAAATGACAGCATCATTACAATATACACAGACCTCCAAATAGTTCCAGAGATGTAGAGGAAAGGATTGCAAAGATAATTGAAAGTAACAGGGTAATTGTTATGGGGACGTTAACTTGCCAAATATTGGAAAAGGTTATAATTTGAGTACTTTAGATGGGTCAGTTTTTGTCCAATGTGTGTAGGAGGATTTCCTGATATAGTGTGTATTCCTGATATAGGCGAGACACATTGGATTTGGTACTGGGTAATGAACTAGGCCAGATGTTAGATTTGGAGGTAGGTGAGCACGTTAGTGATAGTGACCACAATTTGGTTACGTTTACTTTAGCGATGGAAAGGGATAGTTATATACCGCAGGGCAAAAGTTGTAGCTGGAGGAAAGGAAATTACGATGTGATTAGACAAGAGTTAGGATGCATAGGATGGGGAAGGAACCTGCAGGGGGTGGGCACAATTGAAATGTATAGCTTGTTCAAGGAACAGCTGGTGCGTATCCTTGATAAGCATGGACCTGTCTGACAGGAAGGAGGTGGACAAGTGAGGGAGCCGTGGTTTACTAAAGAAGTTGTATCTCTTGTCAAGAGGAAGAAGGAGGCTTAAGTAGGGCACTTGAGAGTTACAGGTTAGCCAGGAAGGACCGAAAGACAGAGCTAAGACAAGCCAGAAGAGGACATGAGAAGTCTTTGGCATGTAGGATCAAGGAAAATCCTAAAGCTTTCTATTGGTATGTCAGGAATAAAAGAATGACTGGAGTAAGATTAGGGCCAGTCAAGGACAGTAGTGGAAAGTTGTTCATGGACACCAAAGAAATAAGACAGGTGCTAAATGAATATTTTTCATCAATATTCACAAAGGGAAAAATATAATGTTCTCATGGAGAATACTGAGATACAGGCTATTAGACTAGACAGGATTGAGTTTCAGAAGGAGGAGGTGTTAGCAATTCTGGAAAGTGTGAAAATAGATAAGTCCCCTGGGCCAGATGGGATTTATCCTCGATTCTCTCGGAAGCCAGGGATGAGATTGCAGAGCTTTGCGACATTGTCGACAGGAATAGTACCAGAAGACTAGAGGATAGCAAATGTTGTCCCCTTTTTCAAGAAGGGGAGTAGAGATGAGAAATTGAAATGTCACAGAGGGGTCATTTCCATTCTTTATTTCTCTTTCAGGGCACATTGGGGACTTTAGGGTTAAAAATCCCACCACCAAAGGACTTACTGCAACAGCAACTGCAACCCTGTACTCTTTCAATCCACGCATGTGGATTCCCCCATTCCATGCAAGTAAGCCTGGACAAGACATTTGTCTTTTCCAGGCAGGACTAATAGCCCTGGCCCCAACCCAGTTAACTGCCTCCTTCTCCCACTGTTTTATTACCATGTGTATGTGAATCCCCAGTCACTTTCCTCCATATTAATATAGGTATGTGACTCCCCCATTTACCTCTCCTCCATATAAGCATAGGTATGTGAGTTCCCCATTTGTAGCAGGAAAAAGCTTTCTGCCTTAATTTCTCTCCATCAACACATAATCATGGAAGATACAATAATTGGTTTCTATAGCTCATTCACACATTGTTACAGGACATCGACATTCATCAGGTTTTGTAAATTCATAATTACCTACTTTAAATTGTGTGATGACAATCATTCATGTGACTGATAAGTCTTTGTTCAATTTCTATAAAATAAACTGTCTCTGGGTGTAAGGCAGAGATTCATGAGGAAGAGTCACTACAAGTGGACACTCGGCTACTTTAGAGATGCTTTGATTCTCTCGCTGGCTGTCCGATAATAAAGCTACTGTTGTTGTACAGAAACCTTGTGTTGTCCAGATTTGTGGAACAAAGCAAACATCAACAGAGACAACCATGGAAATTATAGATCAGGGAGCCTTACTTATGTTGTGGGTAAAGTGTGGGAAAGGTTTATAGGAGAGAGAATTTATAGTCATCTAGACAGGAATAATTTGATTAGGGATAATCAACACAGTTTTGTGAGGGTAGATCGTGCCTCACAAACCTTACTAAGTTCTTTGAGAAGGTGACCAAACAGGTGGATGAGGGTAAAGTGATTGCTGTGCTGTATATGGATTTCAGTAAAGTGTTTGATAAAGTTCCCTACGGTAGGCTATTGCAGAAAATATGGAGGCATGGGATTGAGGGTGGTGTAAAGGTTTAGATCTGAAATTGGCTAGCTGTAAGATTCAGAGGGTGGTGGTTAATGGGAAATGTTCATCCTGGAGTTCAGTTACTAGTGGTGCACCACAAGGATCTGTTCTGGGGCAACTGCTGTTTGTCATTTTTAGAAATGATCTAAATGAGGGTGTAGATGGATGGGTTAGTAAATCTTTGCATGACACTAAAGTTGGGGGAGTTGTGGACAGTGCGGAAGGATGTTGCAGGTTACATAGGGACATGGACAAGCTGCAGAGTTGGGTTGAGAGGTGGCAAATGGAATTTCATGCAGAAAAGTGTGAGGTGATTCACTTTTGAAGGAGGAACAGGAATAAAGAGTACTGGGCAAAGATTCTTGGTAGTGTAGATGAGCGGAGAGATCTCGGTGTCCGTGTGCATAGATCCCTGAAAGTTGCTACCCAGGTTGATAGGGTTGTTAAGAAGGCATATGGTGTGTTAGGTTTTATTCTTAGAGGGATTGAGTTTCAGAGCCATGAGGTAATATTGCAGGTGTACAAAACTCTGGTGCAGCCGCACTGGAGTATTGCATGCAATTGTGGTCGCCGCATTATAGGAAGGAAGTGGAAGCATTCAAAAGGGTGCAAACAAAATTTACCAGGATGTTGCCTGGTATGGAGGGAAGGTCTTACAAGGAAAGGTGAGGGACATGAGGCTGTTTTCATTAGAGAGAAGAAGGTTGAGAGGTGTCTTAATAGAGACATACAAGATGACCAGTGGACGAGATTGGTTGGACAGTGAGAGCCTTTTGTATTCAGATAGTGACGGTTAACACGAGGTGACATAGCTTTAAATTGAGAATTGATAGATATAGGTCCGAGGTAGTTTCTTTACTCAGAGAGTAGTAAGGGCATGGAACACACTGCCTGCAACAGTAGTGGACTCGTCAATATTAAGAGCATTTAAATGGTCATTGGATGAACATATGGATGAAAATGGAATAGTCTAGGTTAGATGGGCTCTAGATTGGTTTCATAGTTCGGCGCAAGGTTGGGGGCCGAAGTGCTTGTACTGTGCATTAATGTTCTATGGAGATTTCTGCTAATAATTGAAGTATGTAGTCACCATTAAAAAAAAGTCCAGTTTTAGTTTGGCATTTTTCTCCCAGGCACAATATCACAAAATAATAAAGCACAGGAATATGACAGTGAATTCCCAGAAATTTTGTTATTTCCTCATAATCAAATCATCTGGTTTGGTTACAAGCCATATTTCCTCAGGGAGAGTATAAGTATGATTCACTGGAGAGGTCAACTTCTTCATGCTGATACCAAATTAAGAGAAAATGGAAACAGATGAATTCATTTAAGCAAAATAATAAAATGGGGAAGGGCAGCGAAACATTGCAGACATCATTGAAAGTGATATTAATGTGAAAAGCCCTATTCATAAAGTGGCAAATCATCAATTTTCATTTACTTTTAGATTTATTACCTGCCGTAAATCTGCTAGAGATCAATATCAGAACTGAAGCCTTTTTAACAAATTTACTAATAACAACTGTAGAGGTTGCAGGACATGGTGCAAATACCCCATTGAGAGGAATGTCAATGAGTTTTGTATTCCTCAAGCAGGGGATTGAACAGAACTTTTTTGAGCTCTGTAAAACCTCCCATTTGTTCTGCATTTGCCTCTGAGAATCTGTTATTGTTGTTGATTCAGCCAAACTGACTCATCAATGGAGTTATTAAATATCTGGATAATTTTCATGTAAATTTATCACACTTAAATATCTCTTCAATCAAGCTGAATAATGAACAGAATTGTGCGAATAATTTCCACCAGATATTTGTTTAAATACCATTATTATATTTTATTAAAGGTCCTAACAATCCTCAAGGATATCCATTCAGTCTGAGTGGCTTGAATATTGAAGTTAATACCAGTTAATGTATGAACTTGACTGCATGCAAAGACTTTAATATATTATACTAAACTACAGAGAAATTGTAAGCTGGTGCATCAATCTATGTTGGTATCAATAACGAGCACATACCCCTGACTTTTGCAACATTGAAATTTAAAATAGCATAAAAATATCATGTTATCTCACTTACCAATATTCAATCCTTGACTGTATCCATCAGTTGTAGCTTTGTTTTGAACTGTTTGCACTTGGCATCATGAACCTATTAAAAGGAAAAAATGTATTACAGAATGAGAACATTATAAAAGTTTTAACAGCTTATTACCCATTCAGCCAAGAAATTAAAGGAAAGCATTATGATTGGGTAAATATCAGATTTTGTTTTTCCAGACGAAGACAAAGGAGAGATTTTACAGGAAGCACAATGGCAGGAGCAGTGTTGCTCAGTTAGTTGTAGGAGAGAATACTTCTATTTCCTAATGGTGGGTTCAGATGCAATTCTAACATTATTAGTGTATTTGATGGACGTCAAACCTTACATTATCCTATGGTTGATTCATACTTCACAGAATCACAAAACTGTTATGGTGCTAAAGGTAACCATTTGGCCCAACGTGTCTGCACTGACTCTCTGAGCATGTTAACTTTGTGCCAATCTCCTGCATTTTTCAAATTACCCTGTTGTTTCAATTTATACAATCATCCAATGCACTCTTACATGCTTCAATTGTACCTGCCTACTCCACACTTCCAGACAGTGCATTCCATACATGATTGTTTGTTGTATAAAAGATTGTTTTTCTCATGTCATGTTTGTTTCTTTGGCAAAACATTTTAAAACTGTGCTGTCTTGTTTGGGATTGGAAACACTTTCTCGATAACCACTCTTGTACAGAGCCCTCATGATCTTGCAAATTCTTATCAAATTTCCTCCTAGCCTTCTCAGCTTCAAAGCAAACAGTTACAACTTCTCCAGTCTTTAATTATAACTTGGAATGTTTCATTCCCAGAATCAGTATCAGTATCAAAAATCTTTTCTACACTCTATCCAACAAATTCATATCCTTCCCAAAGCTCTCTCAAAACATTTATGACACTCCACCTGAGGTATAACTTGTGTTGGATATAAATTAATCATAACCTTCTGTTGATATACTCTATGTCCCTAGTAATGAAACTGTATGAGCAGCTCTTTCTACCTGTTCTATCACCTTTAATGACATATATATGTATGTTCAAATCTTTCTGTTAGAATAAAGTAGTACCTTTTATTTTACATTTTCTAATCATGCTTTTCTGCATTAAGGTACATCAAATGATACCTCTGCATCAAACTGCATTTTTTTTAGATTTTAATATCATGTGTTCAAGTACAGAAGGACAAGAGCTCAGTGAAAAGTGCATAATGTCGCCAAACACAGCGCCATCTTATGTATAAAGGTACCCAGTTACAAAAAACTTAGGTACAAAGTAGTAAAAGAAACAAATTTAAAACTTTAAGCATTATCTTCATAGAATGAGTAGTAAAATAAAGAAATAAGGTTCACATTAAAGGCCTTCCTTATGTAAACTAGAGAAAAAAGGAATAAAGTTCAAAGTTCGACAGTCTTTGATGTGTCCTTCGTATATCTCACTCTCTGGGAGACATCAGCTGCCTGTTCTCGATCCAGCCACAGCAGATACTGGAGGACCTCCCTCACCACTCACTCTTTCCAGATTGGTGCTGCTATAGTGGTCACCTCGCCGAAATCCTCCTACTGCCTCTGAAACATGCCCTGGAAGGATCTACTCATATGCCGAGATACCGTGCTAAGGAACCACTACGCCAGGCTGAGAGACACCGCCACGGGCCGACCAGACCAAGAGGATGTTTCGCCGGGTCCACACTGAGGCCAAGAGTGAAGGAAAGAAGAAAATAAACAACAAGAGAAAAAGGGGAGAGAGAAAAAAGGAAGACATGATAAACAAAGAGATGAAGTGGGCAGGCTCCAGCTGAAGTGTCCTACTCTGCCACAGTTGCAAATCTATCCGCCCCATTCATTAAGATCTTTTGAAATTTTTGGATACTTGTGGGGGGTACGATTTACCAGGGGTAAGCAATGGGGTTCAGGCCTCTGGCATGGAGCCTGTCCCCGTTGCTGAGAAGGGAAGGGTGGAGAAGAGCAGAGCAATAGTTATTGGGGATTCGATAGTTCGGGGCACAGATAGGCGGTTTTGTGGGGGCGAGAGACACTCAGGTTTGGTATGTTGCCTCCCAGGTACGCAACATCTCTGATCGTGTTTTCCGGGTCCTTAAGGGGGAGGGGGAGCAGTGGTTTTTATGGTGGACTTTAACTTTCCAGATATTGACTGGGAAAGCTATACCTCGAGTACGTTAGATGGGTCGGTGTTTGTCCAATGTGTGCAGGATGGTTTCCTGACACAATATGTAGACAGGCCAACAAGAGATGAGGCCATACTGGATTTGGTTCTGAGTAACGAACCAGGCCAGGTGTTAGAATTGGAGGTAGGTGAGCACGTTGGGGACAGTGACCACACTTTTACACTAGTGATGGAGAGGGATAAGTGTGCACTGCAGGGCAAGAGTTATAGCTGGGGGCAGGTAAATTATGATGTGGTGAGGCATGACTTAGGATGCGTGGCTTGGAAAAGTAGGCTTCAAGGGAAGGGTGCCATCAATATGTGGAGCTTGTTCAAGGAGCAGCTATTGAGTGTCCTTGATAAGTATGTACCTGTCAGGCAGGGAGGAAAGGGTCGTGTGAGGGAGCCGTGGTTTAATAAGGAATTGGAATTCCTTGTTAAAGGGAAGAGGGCGGCCTATGTAAAAATGAGGTGTGAAGGTTCAATTGGGGCGATTGAGAGTTATAAGGTAGCCAGGAAGCATCTAAAGAGAAAGCTAAGAGCAGCAAGGAGGGGACATGAAAAGTCCTTGGTTGGTAGGATTAGGGAAAGCCCAAAGGCTTTCTATAGGTATGTCAGGAATAAAAAAATGACTAGGGTAGGAATAGGTCCAGTCAAGGATAGTAGTGGGAAGTTGTGTGTGGAGGCTGAAGAGGTTGGGGAGACACTGAATGAATACTTTTCATCAGTATTCACTCAGGAACAGGACATTGTTGCCGATGTGAATATTGAGTCACAATTAATTAGAATGGATGGCTTTGAGGTATGTAGAGAAGAGGTGTTGGAAATTCTGGAAAGGGTGAAAATAGATAAGTCCGCTAGGCCTGATGGCATTTATCCCAGGATTCTCTGGGAAGCAAGGGAGGAGATTGCAGAGCCATTGGCCTTGATTTTTATGTCCTTGTTGTCTACAGGAATAGTGCCAGAAGACTGGAGGATAGCAAATGTGGTTCCTTTGTTCAAGAAGGGGAGTAGGGATAACCCTAGTAACTATAGGTCGGTCAGTCTCACTTCTGTTGTGGGCAAAGTCTTAGAGAGAATTGTAAGGGATAAAATTTATGAACATCTGGATAGGAATAATGTGATCAAGGATAGTCAGCATGGTTTTGTGAAGGGCAGGTCATGCCTCACAAACCTTATTGAATTCTTTGAGAAGGTGACTAAGGAGGTGGACAAGGGTAATGCGGTAGATGTGGTGTATATGGATTTTAGTAAGGCGTTTGATAAGGTTCCCCATGATAGGCTACTGCAAAAAATACGGAGGTATGGCATTGAGGGTGAGTTGGAGGTTTGGATTAGGAATTGGCTGGCTGGAAGAGGACAGAGGGTAATAGTTGATGGTAAAGGTTCATCTTGGAGTGCAGTTACTAGCAGTGTTCTGCAAGGATCTGTTTTGGGACCATTGCTGTTTGTCATTTTTATAAATGACCTGGAGAAGGGGCTAGAAGATTGGGTAAGCAAGTTTGCGGATGATACGAAAGTCGGTGGAGTTGTTGACAGTGAGGAAGAATGTGGCAGGTTACAGCAGGATATAGATAAGCTGCAGAGCTGGGCAGAAAGGTGGCAAATGGAGTTCAATGTCGGTAAGTGTGAAGTGATTCACTTTGGTAAGAGTAACAAGAAGATGGGGTACTGGGCTAACGGTCGGATAGTTGGCAGTGTGGATGAGCAGAGGGATCTTGGTGTCCATGCACACAGATCTCTGAAAGTTGCCACCCAGGTAAATAGTGCTGTGAAGAAGGCATATGGCGTACTGGCTTTTATTGGTAGAGGAATTGAGTTCCGGAGTCTTGAGGTCATGTTGCAGTTGTATAAGACGCTGGTGCGGCCGCATCTGGAGTATGCAGTTTTGGTTGCCATACTATGGAACAGGTGCAGAGGAGGTTTACCAAGATGTTGCCTGGTATGGTAGGAAGATTCAATGAAGAAAGGCTGAGGCACTTGGGGCTGTTTTCAATGGAGAAAAGAAGGTTTAGGGGTGACTTGATAGAGGTGTACAAGATGATTAGGGGTTTAGATAGGGTTGACCATGAGAACCTTTTTCCACGTATGGAGTCAACTATTACGAGGGGGCATAGCTTTAACTTAAGGAGTGGTAGGTATAGGACAGATGTTGGGGGTAGATTCTTTACTCAGCGAGTCGTGAGTTCATGGAATGTCCTGCCAGTAGCAGTGGTGGACTCTCCCTCTCTATGGGCATTTAAACGGGCATTGGATTGGCATATGGAGGATATTGGGCTAGTGTAGGTTAGGTGGGCTTGGATCGGTGCAACATTGAGGGCCAAAGGGCCTGTACTGCGCTGTATTTTTCTATGTTCTATGTTCTATGTTCTACATTGTCCCTATCATAATGTACAGTTCTTTCATGTTTTGTGTTGTCCTCAAACTTTTAAGTTATCCCCTACACACCAAGTTCTATGTCTTTTAGGAAATAAAAAAAAGCAAGGGTCCTAAAACCAATCCCTGGGGAACCATATAGCAAGCATTTTATCCAGTCTGAAAAACATTAAAAATAACTCGCTGTTTCTTATTCCTCAGCCAATTTTGTATCCTTTTTGCTATTGTCCCTTTTATTTCATGACCTATAGATTTCCTCACAAGTCCATTGTTTGGAATTGTATTAAATACTTTTGAAAGTCCAAGTACATTACAATAGAACCTTCCCCTCAACACCTACTTCTGTTACCTCTTCAATTACTCTGGCAAGTTAATTCCAACCAGTTTTCCCTGAACAAATCTATGCTGACACTTATCAAGCCACATTTTCTCAGTTACTATATCTAGTTCTGGTCTCTTGCTAATAGGAAAGATGTTGTTAAACTTGAAAAGGTTCAGAAAAGATCAGAAAAGTTGGAGAGTTTGAGCTATAGGGAGAAACACAGGACAATTTGGACCGAAAGGTCTGTTTCTGTGCTATACATCACTATGTCTCTATAACTCTGTAACTGTTCATTCTATTCCAAATAATTGGTTCTATAAGTTAAGCTGACTGATCTGCTAGGCTAGTCTATACAACTTTTATTGAGCATGGGTCTCATGTTAGTAATTTTCTAATCTTCTGGTACCTGCCTCCACTATCCCTCAAATCCTAAGGTTGAAAGATAATTGCCCATTGCTCAATAATTTCCATTCACACGTCCTTCAACATCCTTGGATGCAATCTCATCGATCAGGGAGCCTTAAAAACTTTTTAAATTCATTTATAGGATGTGGGCTTGCTGATTGGACCAGCAGTATTGCCCATCCCAAGTTGATCTTGAGGTAACGGCAATGAGCTGCCTTCTTGAATCACAGTTCAACGCTTCATCCAAAGCCTCCTCCTAATCAGTTTTAAACACTTCTGGTAACTCAGTTTCTTTATGTATTACATGCCTTTGAGGTAAAAGCAAATACAAAATGATTAATTTAACACTTTGGCCATTCCTCTTACCTACAAGTGCAAATCCCAACATTTGGTCCCTAATCAGTCCTTTTCCTCCTTTACTACAGTTTTATTATTGATGTGGTTGCAGAATGTTATGGGATTTTCCACTAATTCAGCTGTAAGTCTTGCTTCACAATCCCTCCTTACTTCTCATTTTTGCATTTTCACATCTCTTCTGAACCTTTGATGTCTAGCTTGGGGGGCTGTCAATTGTATTTACTATCTAACACCTATTATAAATACAAAATTTCTTCTTAAGAAAAATACTGCAGATACTGGAAATCACAAACAAACACAAAATGCTTGAGAAACAGTTCTGGCAATATCTGTGGAGAGAGAAACAAAATTTACATTGTGTCTCCGTTTCTTCAATAACTTTATTTCTACCTCCTTTGTCATTCAGGGAGCTCTGGATTTTGTTTGTCCTAGCTTTACCTTTTGAGGGAATATACCTTGACTCTGTTCAATCCATCTCCTCTTTCCTTGTTCAACTACTTCTTTTCCCAACAAGCTGTGGTTCCTGCTTTTCCGTGGTAGGTAAGCATAATATTTTGCTTAAGTCTGTAGTACACGTTTGGGGAACAGGAAATTTGACCTTTGCATGGAGGTTTGAGACGAGTAGGGGTGAGTGACTAGTGAGGTGTGCAATACAGTGGAGTCAAGGGCATAAAAAAAGAGATGTAAAAAAGGCTTTGGTATGTTTAGGAGTTGGTAAAAACAGACTAGGTAAGAAAATGCATTGTAGGGAGACAGGAAGATCCTTAGATTAAAATTCAAAAGCACACGTTTGTTAACCTACTTTCAAGTGTCTTCAAGGACATTTACCAACCTTGCACCATGGAGGGTCATAGCACAAATGACAAAGACTGGATTGTTTTGTGTCTTTCTCCATTGGCACACTCAAAGATCGGAGGATCAATAAATTAAAGAATGCCACCTTTGAACTTCTATAAATAATTAAATTGCAAGTTTGCCAACCTGGCAACCCCAGGAAAACTAGCAATGGGAGAGTACAACTAGAAATCTAACGTAATTGTCTTTGGCTGCCTCTTGGAAATGAATCTTTCCAAAGCATTGAAAAAATTTCTTCCATTATCTATGATATTGTTTGAAACATTAAACCAAACTGCTTTTTACACTAGCATGAACATATAAAATCTGTGATCAACTTTGAACTATAACCTAGACATGAATCTTCAACAACTTTCAGGGATAGATCAAACATAATTCCCATTTTCCAATGGCTCAACTGAATGAAAACAAATTAACAATATCAATTTTATTTATCTTAAAAGAAAATTCTAGATCTTCTTAAAAACAGTAATAATTGACTGACAGTGATTTTTTTTGTCTCAGAGCAAATAAATTTTTGCAATTGAACTGAGGTTAATAGACAAACATAGCTCTGAAAATACCTCAGCAGTGAGCTGCATACCACACAATAGTGCTATTTTTAAACAAAATCTTCAAACACACCAATCAGTCTCAATAACACCCTTCTTACAGTTAAAAATACAACCTCCTTTTTGCCCTTTGACACTGTGAATCACCAGGGGACCTTTCATTTTGCCACATCTGGGAGAATATTTATTGTTGCTGAAGGACATCAACTATTTTGGCACTACTTCTGAATTTTCGAAAAACTCAAAATTCAAATATCCAGTTAGAGTCAAGGAGCAGGAATACCCATGTCAACAAGGTAGCAATTGACTGAGTTTAGATTTTATTGAAATAACAACATGACCACTAAATTGATAAAGCCATTTGTTTGTGTGAACAGTGACAGAATAAAGAAGAGATTTTAAGAAAATATAAAGATAAGGACAATTGCCATCTAGCTGTTGTTAATTGCTAACAAATAGAAGCATCATACCAATCAAATGATCAAGCATGCAGATACGCAATTTGAAATTTGACTGCCTCATTTATTGGCAAATCACAAAGAAATGTGTGTGGCAGAATTAATCACGGTTGAATTAATTTAGTTTCAGATAGTAGCCAGGCTTTAATTGTTTTCAAATATAAAGCTCTGACATCCACTCCCAACATACTGTAGCAACCTATGCACTGCACAGATTGCAATTTAACTCCAGATGTGAAGATTAACAAAAGTAAAAATAACAATGAGTTTAAGACTGAAGCCAAGGTAGTTGTGTTATTGACTACACAAGGCACATGGCAATTATTTACCAGTCTGGAAAGGGCTTAAAAAGTTACTTTTTAAAAAAATTTCAGCCTTCTATTCTTTGCCTAGATGCTGATATATTGACACATTTAATAAGGTTAAAGTTAGACACTAAAATACTTACTTCATTCTCATTGACTGATGACATTTGAGCATGTAAAATTCCCTGTTGCAGCTACTGCACTGATGTTCGAATGAAATAATTTTACCTTAGGGACTCCATTAGATCTCTGCGGTTGTACTGATGATAGAAATTACACATAGGTTTTAACCTCTTACCCTTGTCAGGAAACTCTTTTCTCCAAATCCAATGCAGCAATAGAAACATTTTTTGACAACAACTTCATTAATCAACCAGAGAGTGTCTAAATAGGTTCATATTAGCTTTGCATTGAATTCAACAGCCAGATAGGTTTCTGTGATTTTTTTTTAAAATTTGTGAAGTGCTGATGTCAGTGGTTAGGCGAGCATTTATTTTCCTTCCCTAAATTACTACAGTTAATATACATTATGGGTCTGGGGTCAAAGGTTGGACTGGTCAGGTAAGGATGACAGTTTTATCTCTCGAAAGAATATGTTTTGGGTTAGGCAATTTTATTCAAGATTGCTATTGAATTCAAATAAAGAGATTCTGGTTTCCAGCATCTGCAGTCATTGTTTTTACCTAGAGAGATTCAAGCCAATTACTATTATGCCACTGCTTTCTTTATAAATGTATAATAGTGTGTTGTTGTGTTTTGTTATTTCTTCATGATTTCAACGTCAGCTCCAAAGATGAGACTCTTTGACAGTGTAAACATTACCAGATACCTGGTAGTGCTCTGGATTTAACTGCATGTGCTTGTGCAGATTGACAAGTTTTATCAAACATTGGAATGTTGTATTTTCATTTATTTTGAGGACGAATACTTCAAAAGAAGAATATAATGTGTCAATTCAATGCCATGAGATGTGTTTTTCCCCGTGTTTATACTGAAAATGCAACTTTGCTTCAAGTTTTATGGTTCTTAAAATCAATGAATAATGCAAAATGGATTCTTTCTTTAGGGAATACAAGTCCTTGCAGACATTTTGAATGTTAACATGAAATTATTGTGTAGAGCTTTTCTTTCCAGCATATTTTTCTCGACAAGAGCAACATGCATTCTCCTTGCCTGGAGCTTTGCCCACTGGGAATATATTGCAGGAAATTGTGGAAACACAGTTTATGATTAACACAAGTCGACAGAAACCCATGAGGTGTGTTTGCATCAATTTTCTAATATATACCCCCAAAGAGTGAAGTTCTATTCCAGGAGCATGTAAGCGAAATATTTATCCTAGAGTGTCCTCTTGTGGATAAAACTCTTGATTCTTAGTATTAAGAGCAATACACTAACTTGACAATCTATATTAGACTTATTGGAAGTTCATGGATTAATTGTGAAAGAACAGTTGCTTGACTTCAGAACAAGAAGTTGATTCTTACTAAAGAAAATCAGCAAAGTGTCAATTTTGGGGAATTTCACAGAGGGTTTCTCTCTGTGAACTCTAGCAAGCATTTTCACACAATTCTTGGCAGCTTGCTTCATTACCTGTGCAACACGCTTTGATGAAACCCCATCTATGCCATCGTACATTCGCTGCAGCTGGGACCTCCCAGGATTCCCACAGCCAGTGCCATATTCAAGTTCTGTCATTCAGGAGCTGCCTTGCATGGTTGAAATATATAAAGAATATTCCCAGAGATGGCTGAGAAAAGGAAGTTAGCTCCCCAAGTCACCAATAAGGTAATTTCCACTCCGCTACCTCACACTCTAACTCTGCTATTTAACCCATCCACCATCAAGGCTCCCAATCTACACTCTCAATAATACTTGCAGCATCCTCCTTCACCAACTCTTACTACTCATAACTCCACAGCATACTTCAAGGTCTGCATGCCCTCTGTAATACCTATTCAATCACTTGGGGCACCTCAACATCCTTTCCCCTTTTCCTAACACATACTGATGATAGAAATTACACATAGGGTTTTAATTTCTTAGCCTTGTCAGGAAACTCTTTTCTCCAAATCTAATGCAGCAGTAGAAATGTTTTTTGATGCACTAACATGAACATCTGTGCCCTGCCACTTCCATCTCACTCAATCCCTCTCTTTGTTTTGTTGCAAGAAGAAGGAGCCCGCAAAAGGATGGAGTGAGCCAGTGCAGCTGGTGAGTTGCCAGACCCCTGTCTCCTTACCCACTACACAGAGAGGATCTTTGCTTTGGTACAAGAGGATAAAGACTGGCTATGTTGCTGTGTGAAGACTTCCATGTCCCATTAATGAAGTGAGATTAATTATCAAGTACTGTGCTACTCTGCCATTGCCATGTATTCTTAACGTTTTCAAATGTCTGCCCTGTTTTGCAACTCATCTGTCTTTTGACTCCTGCAGCCACAAAATGGCATCTGTACAGGCCTCATGAAGAAAGAAGCAAGAAGCCACTTATCCTTCAGAGGAAGCACTGGTAATGTTGCCGTTTACATCTTCCACTAGCTCAGATATTGAGAGTTCAATGGGTACATTAGGTGGAGGATAATTGGGACCAAATGCTGGTGAGCACATTCCTGCCATATCTCTGCAGCTGAAAAGCACTCTTGGTCTCCGTACTTGCTCAGCTCCAGAGAGGAGCAGAACCCATTGTTTTGGCCATTCACAACTGTATCCAAATGCACAAGCAAACACAAAGGAGCAGCAGACCTGTTCCTTGGAAGTACCTAGCAAACTGACTGGAAGGTTGGAAAAATCAATTAATGCTATCTGTACCATCCTGTATCTCATATACGAACATATAACTGCCTTCACAGATGTGCACTCTGTCATTTGAGCCATTGGTACCCTGAACCAATAGCAAGGTAATGGGGGTAAGGGACGTTCACAGGAAACATAATGAAGCCAGAAATATTTTTTAAAAACTGCATAGTGACACCTCCACTCCCAGAAGTCTCCACTTAGGACACTCCAGAGGGGGCCAGGCCTTCCACCTTCACCCTGCCTGCCACTCTGAACCTTGTGGGAGTTGAAACTGAGGAGGATGAACTCGCCTCTGAGCAGGATACACTCAGCATGGCTGAGTCCTCTAGTCACATCGACCCAGAGTCACCCACCCAGATCTCTACGCCAATAAACGTCATGAGAGGGCAGGCTCCCTCCATCCCAGTTGAACTTCACCTTAACACAGTGGGGAGGGAAAGAAAGAAGATGATTTGATGAGAGGTGGCACGGGTAAACACTTCATTGACTGAACAGAATGAATAGCAATTTATTGTCACATGTATTTTTACAAAGAAACATGAAGTGATAAGTTCTATAAGTCACCACACCATGGCACCTATATTAATTACAGATTTCATAGACAAGAAGAAAGAAGTCAAAATTAAGACAGAGTTCATGTCAGATCAATTTCAAGCTGGAATACAAATCTCCAAAATTAGACCTCAATGCCACACGCAAGACCACACCAGGACTGTGTGGGATCACCACACCAGGCTGCTGGAGTACCCACAACTGCTGCTGAAGAAGTCTTCTATATCAGCAAGACCTTCACGCTGGGACAAGACCACCAAACCTGGTGACCACCATACTAAGCGGAGACCATCTTCCTGGATGAGGCTGCCAAAACAGGAGACTGTTGCACTGAGTTGGAATCATTCATTGTAAATAAGTTTCACATCTGTAAATATGTGTTCACTTTTCGCGATCAGCTGTCATTTTAGCTCCAGCCACAAGAATAAAGTCTGGTTGAAGATTTGTAGCTCGGGTGTCCGTTGTTGTGGTTCTGTTCGCCGAGCTGGAAGTTTTTGCTGCAAACGTATCATTCCCTGGCTAGGGAACATCATCAGTACTATTGGAGCCTCCTGTGAAGCGCTGCTGTGATGTTTCTTCCGGTATTTATAGTGGTTTGTTCTTGCCGCTTCCGGGTGTCAGTTTCAGCTGTAGTAGTTTGTATGTGGGGTCCAGGTCGATGTGTCTGTTGATGGATGTTCTTGCCGCTTCCGGGTGTCAGTTTCAGCTGTAGTGGTTTGTATATGGGGTCCAGGTCCATGTGTCTGTTAATGGAGTTTGTGGATGAATCTTGCCGCTTCCGGGTGTCAGTTTCAGCTGTAGTGGTTTGTATATGGGGTCCAGGTCCATGTGTCTGTTAATGGAGTTTGTGGATGAATCTTGCCGCTTCCGGGTGTCAGTTTCAGCTGTAGTGGTTTGTATATGGGGTCCAGGTCCATGTGTCTGTTGATGGAGTTTGTGGATGAATTCATCCACAAACTCCATCAACAGACACATGGACCTGGACCCCATATACAAACCACTACAGCTGAAACTGACACCCGGAAGCGGCAAGAACATCCATCAACAGACACATCGACCTGGACCCCACATACAAACTACTACAGCTGAAACTGACACCCGGAAGCGGCAAGAACAAACCACTATAAATACCGGAAGAAACATCACAGCAGCGCTTCACAGGAGGCTCCAATAGCACTGATGATGTTCCCTAGCCAGGGAACGAAACGTTTGCAGCAAAATCTTCCAGCTCGGCGAACAGAACCACAACAACAAGAATAAAGTAAAGAGGGTAGCCATCCTTAGCAATACATGGTGTATAACCCTGTGCGAGCAATACAATAACTAACCTTTCATTGTGCACATACAAGCATAAAACTTTGTTTTGATTGAATGAGGGAGAATTAGATTTTGTGAAGGCTTCCATCCATTTGTAACCTTAACTGTTATTAAAGGCATGAATTTGGTTGAAAGATCACAGTCTGAACCTGCATTTACAGGTTAATGGTGGGGAAGGGCTGGAATTATATTGGGTGGGGGGGAGGCTCTGGATATTGATCTCAGCAGCATCAAAGCATTTACAGTCAGTGAAAGATGATTTCAAGCAACTCATTTCTATGAAGGTGGTTCTCCAGGAAGGTCTTCCTGACTTACTTTGGCTGATGTTACTGTGCTATAGGATGTTGAAGATACTTTTGTGTCTGAAGAATATCCTCATGTTCTTAATTGACACAATGCCACAACTTTCATGGATCCCATCATCTCAATGCATCCTCCAATTGCTTGCAGGAGAGAATCTGAGGGTAAGCATTATCCTTCATCCCTCTATGCTGTAGCTTTCTGCAGTTATTATCAATTTAAATAAGATCTATTCTTCTATGTTTCTTGCCAAAGTCTGAAACCTCACATTTTTCCAAATTATTTTCCAACTGCCAAGTTTTTATCCATCATCCTCATTGCTTTACTTCCCACATATATTTATGTCCTCCACAAAACTGGTGCTAATACATTCACTTCCATCATCTAAATCATTAATATATATTGGAAATAATTGGGCCCCAGGACTGAGCTCACCTGCCTTGGGTAAACTGGACAGCTTGCAGTTGCTGTCCTTGGAGAAGTGGATCTTCTACCTTTATACAATGACCCGGAGCAATGGAGAAGGAGGCATTGCTAAAGCTTGGAGCCAATGTTTGCTTTGACTTGCACATCTCTGGGGGTGGAGTAGAGGTGACCAACACAGACTAAGCATCACTGCAGGCTTGTAGAGAGTGAAGGGGTGATCAGGAGCTGTTTAAATAGGCCTTTCAACACTGGAAGGTACCAATGGGGGTGAGAATTTCCTGTATGTCCCTGGATCTGCTGCTATACACAAAAAAAAATTACAGGCAGCTACGATAAATTGAGAACTGTGTGATTATGTGAGCAAGCTCAATCTTCTCGTAAAGCAGGAGTGACTCCAGACTTAAACTCCAAAATGTAAGCTTCTGCTCAGAGGTATATCTGAACAAATGAGTTGGCCATTTGGCCCCTCAGATCTGCTGCACCACTTCATAAGATCACAGATCTACATTTCCACCTGTCACTGATAACTGTTCGATTCCTTGCTTACAAGGAAACTATCCACCTCTACCTTAAAAATATTCATACACTCTCATCCACAACCTTTTCAGCATTCTAAAGAAAGATCAACCCTTGATTTCATAATAATTTTGCCTCATCTTTGTTTTAAGTGAGTGAACCCTTAATTTTAGACAGTGATCCCTCATTCCAGATTCTCCCATTCATAAAACATCTTCTCCTCAAGCACTGTGTCAAAGCCTATTGTGATTTTATTTGTTTCAATCAATTTTCATACTCTTCCAAACTCCAGTGGGTACAAATTTAGTCTGTACATTCTTTTCTCATTAGGCAACTCATGCAGTATGGTTATTTATCTGGTAAACTTTCTCTGAACTATTTAAAATGCATTGATATATTTCCTTAAATAGCAGGCTACTCTAGATGTGGTCCCACTAGTGCCCTATAAACCTGCAGCATAACATGGCTACTTTTGGAATCAATCCCCCAGCAAGAAATTATAAAATTGTATTCACTTTCTTAATTATTGTTGTATCTGAATGTCAGCTTTTACCATTCATGCACTGAGAGACGCAAGTTCTTCTGTAACACAAACCTCTGCAAACTCTCACCATTTAGATAGTTTTTTAAAAATTCTTCAAGCAAAAAGGACAAATTCACATTTTCACACATTATACCCCATTTGCCAAATGATTGCCTGCTCAATTAACCTGGCCATATTTGTTTTGTAATCTCATTATTTTGTAACCTCCTTGTCCTCTTTGCAATTTATTCAACTCTTGGCTTTCCATCATCAGCAAATTTTGCAACCATATCTTCAGTTCTTTCAGGAGAAAGTGAGGTCTGCAGATGCTGGAAATCAGAGCTGAAAATATGTTGCTGGAAAAACGCAGCAGGTCAGGCAGCGTCCAAGGAGCAGGAGAATCGACGTTTCGGGCATAAGCCCTTCTTTTTCCTGCTCCTTGGATGCTGCCTGACCTGCTGCGCCTTTCCAGCAACACATTTTTAGCTTCAGTCCTTTCATTCAAGTAATTGATATTAACCATAAATAGTTGTGATCCCAACACTGATCTAAATGGTTCATAACTTCTTCCAGTTTGCAAAATTTAGAAAATACTCACTTAATTTTAGTCGCTGCTTCCTTTTAGCCAGCTAATCTTCTATCCATGCGGATACTTGATCTCATGAACGATTTTCAACAGTAATCTTTGATACAACATTGTATTAAATGCCTTTAAAAAATTTACGTACAGTACATTCACCAGCTTTCCTACATTCTAGATGTGGTATACCTCATGTGATAGTGGCTATGAGGTCATTCATTCATCCCATCTTTGTACATAATACTTGGGTTGAGTAGAACCTGCTCTGTTGTTAGTTATGGTGAAAACTTGCCATTCATGCTGTTTTAGGAAACATATACAGTTACTGAAGAAACTTGAAGGGACTGGCCTAAAAGGATTAACAGAAGTTTGGTTTACACTAAAAACAGTAAGTGCTGGAAAAACTGAGCAGGTCTAAAGTTTTGAAGAACAGTCAAATTAGACTTGAAATGTTGTCACTGTTTCTCTCTCCATGGATGCTGCCAGGCTTGCTGAGTTTCTCCAGAAATCCCCATTTTGATTTCAAAATTTGCAGCATCTGCAATATTTTGCTTTTATATACTTGGCATTGTTCAAGATTCAAGTTTTAGTTAATTTGCATTATTATGCAACTGCATCTTTGAGTGGTCCAGGAATTTGTGCCTCATGGATTTATGTAAGTGAGAAACAAACTTCATCTTAAGAAAGTGTGGAGAAACAAACATACTAACAAACAAAACCGTTTGGTGCAATGCATTTGTACATAATGAATCAGCTAGCTTGCTGGAGTCATGTGGCCTCTGCCTTTCTGGTGACTCTTTCAATTTAGTTTGTAGTAGCCATGAAATACATTCCTTGAACAATATCAGAAATGAGAAGCTCCAACGTGTCCTAAATGTGAAGTGAGCATGCGCACGATTACTCATTGTCCTTGGTCCTGCCACAGACTGCGGACATACTGGAGTGCTGTGGTAGGCAAAATACAGAAGGCCTTGGGAACGGAGGTGGAGATGGAACCAGTATCTCTTCTTCTCAGCTTTGTTAATTCACTTTCATTAGATGCACACAAAAAGACCCTTTTTCGTATCTTCATTTTTTGTGCAAGAAAGAATATTCTATTAGGTGGGTGTCAGAAAATCCCCTCTGGCTGGTAGGCTGGTGTAAGCTAGTCATGGAGCACGTCCCCTTGGACCTTCTTATGAGTATACTGCACCATACAACTGAGAATTTCTCTAAGATGTGACACCCCTTTTTGGACTACCTGGGTACAGATTTGTCCCCAATACTAATAAGAACTTTTATAGAGCCATGGCAATTCTATGTAATGAATCTGGTATCCAGAGGGGAGGAACACGAATATGTGTAAACATACGCACACAATAATAGAGGGCTATTGCTTTGATTCTCTGAGCTGTGTTATGGTTATTATTAAGATTTTCCCTTCTTAGCTTAGTTATTAGATAATATTTATTTATCTATGTCATTAGTGGGTTTGTTTTTTCAACATTGGTTTGAATTGTTTGGTTTTGTAATTATTGTAATATTCAAAAAAATGTTTTTTTCTAATAACAATACATTTCAAAAACAAAAGAATTGACAAGGTGAGACTGAGTGGATTTTTAGACGTGTGAAATAGCTAGCTACTATTAAAACTACAGTCTGTGAATTGGAAACATTGGGTGAGTCCGGATAGCTTCTAAATTTCCACTCCAGCTGCTGTGGAAATGAAAGGCGAGAGGAGGCGTTAGATTTTTGTTTCCACTCTCAGTGGCATCCTACAAATTATTCACAGATTTGATAAATAAACTTGGAAGATAAGAGTTGCAACTCTGTTATTAGAACTGAAAAAAAATAGCTAAAGGTTGTTTTACAGCCTAAATCCCTCAGAAGGGCCCTGAGATTTTAAATTTTGAAGTTAAAATTTTAATCTACTATTAATGTTATCTATGTATTTAATTTCAGAGCAGTGGCATATATTTGATCACTATTTGATAATATTGATGCAGCCAGTTGATATGTGAGATTTTGAACAACGGAAAGACAAACTCTTGACGGAAAGGATGACCTCATAGTTAAGAGATCTCATTGTGAGAGTTTGTCTGCTAAAAAGAGGAGAAACTTAATCTTAAGAAAGCTAGCAATATGTAGAAGCTCCTAGGTTGTCAATCATCAGTTAGATTGTATTAATGGGAGAATATATGAGGCGTTGTATTAAACTGAGAGACATTCCAAGCTGAGTGAGAGCAACATATTGGAGGCAAAAAAAGAAGAAAGATTGAATTGTAAAAAGTCAGAATGGAAATCAAACACAAAAAGCAGAATATAAATATTTTGAAGCTCATCACACTAAATAAAATGAAACACATCCAGCATGGAGAAAACTCTAACTGTGAGAAACTGTATCACTTTGTGCAAATATTAATCTAGAAAGGAGCACATCAAGCTTATAAGATGGCTGCTGGAGAGAGATGAGATAATTATTCTGATGAATCATTCTACACCATATGTCAAATTGGCATTGACAAGTCTGAAAATGATAAATGGTTTGTGACTGTTAGAATCGTGACTGGAAAAGAATAGCCAGTTGATGTGAAATATTACATCGCCATGAGTGCTTCACATGCTTTCCAGACTTCTGCAAAGTAGCTAAAGATGGTGACACAAAAGTGAAGCTGTCAAAGGCAAGATCGAGGCGATACGATGGCACAATACTCATCCCAAGACGACAAACAAAGTTGAGAGTTCAATGCAATGAGGAAGATGAAGATCTGAAATTCCAGACAGTAGAAATTAATTAAAATCCATCCATCTCAACTGAAGCAAGTCTAAAGCTTGGACTGGTAACCTACATGTACATAAAGGATATGCAGCATCCTTGGGTCATTAAGCCTTACCACTGAACAGATTCTAGAAGGTTAGAAAAGATATTTTCACAGGTTTTGAATGTCTTCCTGGTGTATGGGAACAACTCAGCATCTACTAAGGACAATTACAGCTACTCTCATGTACATCCTGAAGGACAAGGTAAAAGAGCTGGAAGAAAAGGGAGTAATCAAGAAAATGCCAAATCCTGCAGCATGGATTAGCAGCATTACATCAATGAAAAATTTGATACAGTGACAACTTAGATAGATTCAAAAGATTGGAATGCGTCTTTGAGGAGATCTCACTATCCCTTGCCATCATTGAAAATTGTCCACCTTAACTTGGCAAAGACAAACAAAAACAGAAAGTGCTGGAGAAACTCATATGGTCTGGCTGCACCTTTGGAGAAAAAAACAGTTAATCAGAAAGTGACAAAGGGTCATTGGACATGTTGACTTTGTTTTCTCTTGATGGATGCTGCTGCCTTTCCTTGGGATCTGCATCATTCACAGTTCTTTGTTTTATATTAATGTCAAAAACAATGGTGTTTACTGCCATCTATGTGAAGAACGGCTTGTAAATGAAGCTGGATGAAAGCAGCAGTTTTCTAAACACATCCTGGACATCATTTCGGAGACATCGATGGTTGGACATACTGTTTAATGTTACCAGTGCTCGACAATAGTACCAACGTAAACATCGCAAAATCAAGGAATGCAGTTGGAAATGCTTGGAGTTAAGAATGCAGGTCATGTCCTGATAGGAAAAGGCCTTCACCCAGGTGCTGACAAAATGCAATAATCAATGGGTGTGAAAGCAGTGTGACAATTTGTTGGATTTGTGAATTATTTAGCAAAGTTATTGCCTAATTTGTCTCTGGAGTTTGAACATCTACGCATGTTGACTGCTAAGGATGTGCAACAGTATTGTGGCACATATCAAGAAAAAGCTTTCACTCAAATCAAATCAACAGCGGCTCAACCTGGATATCATGAACCCTGTTGAGTCATTGAATCTGAAATAAAGTGATATGATCAAGTATTCATCATGTGTCTGAAATTCCCCGAGGAAGGAATACTATCGAGGAATGAGCAGATACCTGGCAAAATGATAGCTCACATGCACGTCATTTAAAGATGTGAACATTTTTGAGATAATGGATGAAATGAAAGTGTAAATACTGGTGAAAGTGGACCAGACTATCACAGTTTTACTCATGAATAATAATTTTCTTTGTTGACCATGAATATTGGGTAACTAGTGGCTGCAAATCGTATTGCACGCATGTGTTTTAATGATTAAAAAAAAGTTGTTTAGAGAAATGCTTTTGAGCATAGTTTGGAGTTGTTTGGAGAAATGCTTTTGAACCTTGCTGCTACATGACTCAGATATTGCTGTTAATATTTTCACTTCTGTTTGCAATAAAACACATTACTTGGAATGAAAATTGTAGCTATGTGGATAACCTGAATTGGAAATTCAAACACAGTGCTAGTTTCTGCATCTGTCAGAACACAAGACTGAACAAAATAAATCTTGGCAACTTGGATTTCAATATTTTTAATCTTTTGTTTTCATTCAGAAGTCATCTTAAATATTGATCATTTCTTTCAGTAAAGACAATGTGCCTGATAACTATCATAAATTAATGCTGTGCTATTTTTCATTTATTTCCTTTGGTATTAGCTTCATGGAAGATGCCATAAATTCTTCAAAAACGAAACCCCGTCAAGGAAGAATATTAGAAGGCATGCTGAATGAGCGGGAGAGTGGATTAAATGAGATGTCTCATATGGAGAAAATCGCAGAGCAAACTTGATGGACCTCATGGTCTGTTTCTGTGATGTAACATCTTACAACACTTCCTTGAAAATGATTGTCACAAACAATTTTAGACATTGATGCTGTGCTTTTATTACATGCTTGCATTTGCAGATCAATAATAACACTTGTTAAAATTAACTAACTTCTTCTTTCAAAACTATCCTTCGATAAATTTCAGAGTATCACATATTTTTAAAAATGCTTTATAAAGGGACTATGAGTAAAAGAATAGTTTCAAGAGGACCTGCATGCATACTATTACAGCATTTTAAAATAAATACAGTAAACATCTCACTATCTAAGCAATCATAAATTTAGCCCATAGTAATCCTATATTGAGTTACAGCCAATGTGTCTCACATATCATTATTTCACTTGTCTTTTTATAACATATATAACCCCATTATCTTCGATGCCAATCAGTCCTTACTTTGATTGTTTCTTTTTGTTTTCTACTATTGTTTCACTGCACTCAGATAGCCCAACAGGAGGTACCATTATTTAAGCTTGGCCAGTCCTGCTCAGAACTGTTACCTTCATTGCCCTGTTTACTTTATGTTTACAATTCTTAGACTTGAAAAGTACTTTCATTTGTGGGATTAATTATATCAAGTTTTCAATTCATCCGAGGCAATAATCAGACAAGTAAACTGTCTAGAACATACTTTTCAGTAAGCAGAAAAACACTAGAGTTTATTATTCACAGCATGGATTGTCTACATTGTAGGCATGTGTTTTGCATGTGCAGAAGTACTAAGAAGAGCTTACAAAGTGAACGGTTTTAAGAGTTACACAAAATCGGAGTTCTGCCACATGTTTCACTCTAGCAAGTTCTTATGTTGATCAATTGGAGATAGATGGCATGAGTCTTCATGATCAGTGATTGTACGAGAGAGTAAAAGGTTAGCCCAATTCCGTGCTATGCAAACAGTTCAAAGATCCCATACAGATTGATACACCTTGAGTATGGAACAAGGTCAAAATCTCCTGAGCTCCATCTGCCATTCTCATAATGCACCACTCATAGCAGTCATCATACACGTTTTCCTAGGATGTCTGGGTATCTCTTAATACATTTGACATCAACATCATATATTCCCAAATTCCCTGTTGCAATTGGGTCACAAGCTACCAAGCAATAAAAAGTATGACTGAGGATAGAAAGGGAGAGCTGGATGATAAGGGATTTCCAGCCTCTGTGAAATGAAGATCCAAATGAAGAGACATTGATCACCTCACATGCCTCAGCAAGACACTCATAGATAAACTGAGTACCAGCTAACACTTCTGCTCCTGGATCAGTTAGGTGCAAAAGTGTTTTCTTGACTCCTCCAAGCTCCCCTGTTCAAAATCTGCCTTCATTGTCATCCTCTCCTACTGCAGCCTGTTACAAATAGACTGGAAAAGTCGTAAGGGAAGGTGGCTGAGATAAAGAGCACATAGAGTGTTGAATTTCTTAGAAAACGATGTTCTGGAGCTAATTGGAGACATTCTGTACTAGAACTGGCATCAAGCAATGAGACAGGATTAATCTCATAGTGAAGGTCACCCTCAGTGACCATGATATGATTAAAATTTACATTCAGTTCAGAAAGAGAGGAATGTGTCCTAGCCTATCATTTCCAAAGTAAATAAAGGTAAACACAGCAGGTAAATTGAATGACAAATTAGATTACAGAACAGGTCAGTAAAGATGTTTCAATTAGATTCATTCCAACAAGTAAGAAGATACCCAAGAGATGGACCAAACATCTAATGGCAGCTAAATAGATGAAAGACAGTATCAACTTCAAGAAAATGTATATAATTGTGCAAAAAGTATAAAAACTGCAAAACCAGGAGGTAATACATAAGATTGTTCAGAATATAAAAGACAGCAAAGAATATCAAAAAAAAACTACAAGAAGATAAACATTAGAATATGAAAGAAAACGAGCCAGAAATGCAGAAACAGATAATAAGAGGTTCTACAAATATCTATGGAAAATGTGAACAAAATAAGCAATGGTCCAATAAAAATTGAATTCATAAAACTGATAATGAATAATTAAGAGATGGGAGATGAATTGAATAGCTATTTTGCATTAGTCTTCACTGCAGAGGATGTAAATAAGAAGCAGCAATATATCAGAAAATAGAAGGCAGCAGAAGCTCAAGAAAATTATAATCATTGGAGGCATTCCAGAAGGAAAATTAGAAAATAAAAACTAAAACTTGGAAATAAATTCTGTGGTCATACTGAAGGGCTATTTTGAGGTATATTAGATCTGTTGAATGATTTACATGCTTTAACAATTTTTGCATTTGGGATGATACTAAGTTGTTGGACTGTGGACGGACAAGTGCCTACATCCTGATAGATTTCACCCTAGAGTCTTAAAAGAAATGGCATGTGAGATAGTTAACCCTTGATTTTAATTTTCCATTTCTTCCTAGGTTCTGGAAAGGTCTCATTAGATTGTAGAATAACAAATGTAACTTTTTTTAATTCAAAAAGGGAAGGAGACAGACAGCACAAAAGCAGAGGGTCATGAACATGTGAAAGTCCCTATCTGAAAAGCTGATGGAAACGCAGTTTAGAATATTTTTACAGCAGAGGTAGGTAATTGTTTATAAAGCAAGAGGGTGAAAAGTTAGCTGAACACCTAAAATGTTAGAAAGTCACTATTAAAGAATTTATAGCAGGGTTCTCAAATAAGTTCAAGGTAATTAGACAGCGTCAACATGGTTTAGTGAAGGGTAAATCTTGTTTACACAAATAAATGAAGTCCTGTGATAAAGGGTAACCAGTGCATATATTGTATTTATATTTCCAGATAGCATTTGATAAAGTGCTACATTAAAGTTTATTGCAGAAAATAGAATTCGGGGCAGTGTTGCTTTTTGACTCAGATAGAAGATTAATTGGCTTAATAGGAAGCAAAGAGTAGATGAAATTTGCTCTTTTTCTGGTTGGCAAGACATGATGATTGGTAAGCCATAAGAATCAGTATTGGAACGTCAGGTGTTTTCAATTTGTATAAATGACGTAGATAGAAAGGATGGAAGGATTAGTTGCCAGATTTGCTGATGACATAAAGATAAATTGGAAGTCATAAACGGGAGGGGGGGGTGGCGTGGAGAGGGCTAGAGAAAAGTACAGATAGGTCAAGTCAGGCGGCAAAGAATATAATGTGGGATAGTATGAATTATTCATTTTGGCGGAAGAATAAAACTAAACATACTACCTAAGTGATAAGAGATTGCAGAACTCTGAGATACAGAAAGATCTGGGTGGTCTTCCTGCATGAGTATAACATGCACGTCCAGCAAATAATTAGGAAAGATAATAAAATGTTATCATTTATGGTGATTGGGATTGATGAAACAAATAGGGATCTTATGCTTCAGTTATACAGGGCACTGGTTCGACCACGCCTGGATTACTCTGTATAGTAATGTTCTCCTTCTTTAAGGAAGCATTGAAAATGATTCACACAAGGTGTACCATACTGAAAATTGTTATGGTCAGATTGTCTTATGTGGAAAAATTGGCCAGGCTGAGTTTGTATCCGCTGACGTTTTGAAGACCAAGAGGTGATTTGTTTGAAACATCTAAGATATTGAGGGATGTTGAAAGGGTAGGTGTGGAGAGAACACTTCTTCTTAAAAAAAGGATCTAGAACTAAGGATCACTGTTTAAAACAGAGTTGCTCATTCAAGACAGAGGTGAGGTGATTTCCTTTTTCTCTCAGCAGATCTTAAATGGGTGGAAATCCTTTCTTGGAAAGCCAGAAGGAACAGAATCTTAGAATATTTTTACAGCAAAGGTGGATAGATTCTTTTTAAGCAAGGAGTGCACAGTTATCAGTGGGAGGCGGGAATGTGGATTTATGGTTGCAATTAGATCAGCCATGATATTATTAAATGGCAGAGCAGGCTGGAAGAGTCCAATGGCCTACTTCAGCTCTTTGTATGTTCTTAAGTGATGTGCATTCCCTTGAAGGACAATTATCTTCCCTAGAGTATAGTGGCCTGAACTGAAAACAATGTACAAGGTATAATACCACCAGGGCCTTGTAATCTGTTCCTCTAAATATAAAAGCCAGATTTCTGTTAACCTTTTTGTTTTGTTTATGTGTCTATTCTTGCATTTTAACAATCGATATACATAAACCCATGTCTTTACACTTGCATTACTTCTCATGTTTCATCAGTTAGTCAGCACAGTGTTTATCCATTTCAGAATAAAAATAAATGATTTATCACAACAGTGAATTTGATTTGTGACGTTGCCCATTCACTGAAATGATTCACAACTCTTTGTGTTTTTGTGGTTCTGTCAACGTTGCTTTCAATGCTCATCATCTACAAATTTTGATAGTGGGTTCTCTATCTTAACATTGAAAACATTCAGAAATATTCTGTGTAGTTGAGAAAGCAAAACACAATTCAAAATCTGGTAGTTTCATTATCAGTACGCTCTGACTCCTGCCGCTTAGGCAACTTCCTGAAAAGGTCAATAATTTGCTTCAATACCAGGGATTGAAACATTAGCAAACAAACTCTCAAGAACAACATTTTAAAATTATTTTTAGATGTGCACATAAATAATATCCAAAGACATCCATTGAGGCAATATTTTAATCAAAAATTCAATGAGGCTCATCAAAAATGGCCAAATCCATTCTGGCTTTCTGAAAACAAAATACAGTGTTCAGAAGTCATTCCATCCTTAAAAGTAGACGACACTACTTTTCAATAATACATGTTAGTGGTCTATCACCATTCTACAGTAAGGCATGTCAAGGGCAATTTTTCAATCTAAAGGAATGGTTTCTGAGTTGACGAAGCTTTAGAAGATCAGATTTCAGTGATCATTTTAGGATGAGAAACAATCAGTGCAAGGGAATTATCACTCTTTAGTGTGATTTACATTATTACATTCAGTTTACTTTCATCAATTATAATGAAGTCTAACCTTAAACCTAACTCTATCGCAGACCAATTTTAAAAAGGGTGGGCATGATCCTGAATCTAATTTTCTATTTCAGGTCTGGCAGTGGCATTTCGCATGATACAGAGAGAAAGTGACAACTGCAGATCAGAGTTGAAAAGTGTGGCGCTGGAAATCCATGTAAGATTCTGGAAATCCGTTCTTTAGATTAAAATCAGTTTGACCAATTGGCACAGACAGCCTCACAGGGAGCTAACACCTTCAATATCTTATCTGGGCTGACATGACACTAATTGTTAAAGTTCACTTGAGAATGTAACTTTTTAAAAAAAGTTTTGTGCTTTACACATAAAAGAACTGAAGCCAACATAGTCATTCTAAAAGATGAGAGACTTAACAAACAACCCGGGTCTTTTTCATTTTATAAGTTCAGTTACATTACATTGTAAACTTTAGCTATAAATTCTGTGTCTTACAATCTTATTCTCCACAATCACTCGATGAATGAGCAGCGCTCCAAAAGCTAGTGCTTCCAAATAAACCTATTAGACTATAACCTGGTGTTTTGTGATTTTTAACTTTGTACACCCAGCCTGATACCAGTCTCTCCAAATCAGGGTTTGATTAGGAGTAGTCAGCATGGCTTTGTGCATGGGAGATCATGCTTCACAAATTTGTTAGAGTTCTTTGATGAAGTGACCAGGAAGGTTGATGAGAGTAGGGAAGTAAACATTGTCTATATAGATTTCAGTAAGGCCTTTGTTAAGGTTCCACATGGTAGGCTGCTCTGGAAGGTTAGATTGCATGAAATCCGGGGCAAGCTGGCAAATTGGATACAAAATTGGCTTGATGTTAGGAAGCAGAGGGTAATAGTGGAAAGATGCTTGTCGGACTGAAGGCCTGTAACTAGGGGTGTGCCTCAGCAGTCGGTGCTGGGCCCATTGCTGTTTGTTATCTAATCAATGATTTGGATGAGAATATATAAGGCATGGTTAGTAAGTTTGCAAATGATACTAAAATAGGCGGTATCATGGACAGTGAGGAAGGTTATCAGAAATTGCAACATGACCTTGATCAGCTGGGGAAGTGTGCCAAGAAATGGTAAATGGAATTTAATATAGATAAATGTGAGGTCTTGCATTTTGGAAAGTCAAATTCAGGTAGGAGTTTCATGGTGAATGGCAAGGCCTTAAGGAGTGTAATAGAACAGAAGGACCTTGGAGTTCAGGTGCAGGGTTCTCTGAAAGTGGAGTTACAGGTAGACAGGGCAGTGAAGAAGGCATTTGGCACACTGGCCTTCATCAGTCAGGGCATTACGTATAGAAGTTGGGAAATTATGTTGCAGTTGTACAGGATGTTGGTGAGGCTGCTCTTGCAGTATTATGTTCATTTTTGGTCACCTTGCTGTAGGAAGGATGTTATTAAACTGGAAAGAGTGCAGAAGAATATTACAAGGATGTTGCCAGGACTCAATGGTCTGAGTTATAGAGAGAGGTTGACAAGCTAAGATTTTTTTCTTTAGAGTGTAGGAGAATGAGGGGGCATCTTATAGAAGTGTATTAGATCATGACAAGCATGGATAGGGTGAATACACTCAGTCTTTTTCCCAGGGTTGGGGAATCGAGGACTAGAGGACATGAGTTTAAGGATAGAGGGGAAATAACAAAAGGGAACCTGAGGGGCAACTTTTTTACATAGAGAGCGATGTGCATATGGAATGAGACACCAGTGGAAGTGGTTGAGGCAGGTACATTAACAACATTTAGCGGGCATTTGAACAAATACATGGATAGCTAAGGTTTAGAAGGATAGGACCAAATGCAGGGAAATGGAGTTTGTGTGGACAGACCTCTTGGTCAGCATGCAGCAGTTTGGGCCGAAGGGCCTGTCTCCATCCAGCATCTGCAGATCTCACTTTCTCCTCTAACATAGCTATTCATGACAGCTAGTCTATGGCAGTAAAATGGCACTGAAAACTGAAAGGAGACAGCACCATAGCAACTGTAATTGCCAAGATTCATCATTCTTCATTACTTACCCGTGTTCAGAGCTAAAATCACACGCAGCATCTAAGACCAATGCAGTACAATCTACACTGAAGTTGAGTAAACTAAAGGAAGCAGGAATCATCTGGTACTCTGGCTCTCTCTTTAAGATGATAAAACTTACAACAGTCTGCAACTGTCAGAAATAAAAAAAGTGTTGAAGGTTAGCCCTGATTTAAGAGATGCTCTTAGAACAAAACACAGATAAAAACACACACAAAATACCTCTATGCAATGAATGCACCTTATGTGTTTCAAGACATCGACAAAGTCTCCTGTTTTCTTTTTCTGCAAGGGCATGAGATTTAAAATAAAGTTGTGAGTTATCATCACTCCTTTTCTGGCATGATGACCTCCTAAAGGCAAAATATTTGTTCTAATAATGTCACACCTTTAAAGGTACAGCAAGAAAATAAAGAGGTGAGCTGACACATTCTTTTATTTTGTTACTGTATCTTAAATAAAAATAAGAGAATAGAAGCACTTTTAAAGCCAACCTAAAGTGATGAGAGATCTGTGTGAGATCTCTCAGCCATGAAGCCACAAATGTGTCAATATACAGAATAGCCTTGATTATTCAAATGAGATAGGCGGGCAGTATTTTGTTCAGATAACTGACTGTTCGGATAACGGATCTGAACGTAAACAATGGACGCATTTACAGGACCTTGAGATCTTGCTCGGACAATCCAAATTTTGGATAATTGATGTTCTAATAACTGAGGTTGTTCTGTAGATTAGATTCCCTACAGTGTGGAAACAGGCTCTTCGGCCCAACAAGTCCACACCAACCCTCCAAAGAGCAACCCACCCAGACATTTACCCCTGACTAATGCATCTAACACTACGGGCAATTTAGCATAGCTAATTCACCTAACTTGCACATCTTTCGACTGTGGGAGGAAACCAGAGTACCCGGAGGAAACCCACACTGACAGGGGGAGAATGTGCAAACTCCACACAGACAGTTGCCCGAGGCAGGAATTGAACCCGGGTCCCTGGCGCTGTGAGGCAGCAGTGCTAACCACTGCCGCCACGACTGATCTGTGCAAGTTTGCATAGTGTTTTTCCATACAGAGGTCAGTGCTGTCACCTGGATTTGGAAACACAGCTGATTTCTGCCAGGTGCACAGTTCCACTGACTATCTACTGATGGCATTGACAAGGGCCAAATCACAACAATGTGGAATTCATCAACAATAGGTTTTTCATTTGAATAATGTTCAAGTGACCTAAGAACACCTTTTGATTTCCAGGTAGTGTTTGCCCACCTCCTTGGCAGCTACTATGATTCCTACATACAGGAACACTCTCAGATACCTGCAGCATTTAAGACTTCAGGAATCTTACAAGGCTGGCTACTGGGATTAAGATCACTGCAACTAGGCCTCATGATACTGTTCTGAGGACTCCTCCTAACACAGGCTCAGGTAGGTAGGTCATCTCCGAATTTACTCAAGGAACCTCAGTTTTAGACTTTCTAAACAGAATGTTGTTTGATATTCTCTCTAGGCTCTGTCCCACATCTATTCAAACTCTGCCTGATCTCCTCCCCATGTCTGTCCAATGCATCAGAAAATCATTAAACTTCATAGCTCTGCAATCACATATGTTGACATTTCATTCTTGCAAAATAAACATAAATCTTCCATTTAGATCTTATTTTTATTCTACCTACAGTAATCTTTTCATACACTTCAATCTGCTTTCCAGGCTGATACAGGTCTGAGGATTTACAAGTTTCTTCTCCTGTCATTTCTGCTGACATATACCCTTAGCCTGACTTCAAGGTTCACACCGACTGAAGTGTGTCTTACAGAACTAGCTTGTAAAGTGTCACTTTTTCCTGTTGTAGACCCTTTTCATTAAAGTTTATTCAATTTGCCTTTTGACCCTTAGACTACCCCAAGGTAACCAATTTCAATTTTTTTTTCCATTCTTGTTATGTTCTACCACCCACTGATACTGCTGGTATTGGCCTGGAGTTGTAAAGATACGATGTCAAACCATCTGAACTAGTGGACCTTCAGTTTCAGCCTCTGATCCTAACTTATTTCCGAAAATACAAGTTCAATTAACCTAATCCAGTCTAATCTAATTTAATTTCTTGAAAGTATATATTGCATAGATAACATATCAAAGTTATTAGAACTGTTAATATTTCAGCTCTGGAGCAGCCATTAAACAAAGCCCAACATCCTCAACCAAGAACTTGGATTGGCACAATATCGCTGCCACATTCTTGGCTGGTTATTGTATACTATCTCAGCAGCAACTGACCTCAAAAGGATCTCCAACTCACCTCTCACCTGATTCCATTTTGTGGATTTTTCTTAATAAAAACTATCTCTCTTTCAATTGTCCCAACCAAATTCATTGCACTTGACTTTTTGTACCATCTCACCAATACCAGTTGATTGATTTTAAAATCAATTTCTCTGCTTTTTAAGATTTGAATTTTATTGTCACATATGCTCAAGCATGGATTAAATGTCATTGCTTTATTATTTAAAATATATTTCTTGCTCTTCAGGCTGCAATAACCATTTTGTCAAGTAAATGTCCATGTCTGAGACCCATTTCTAATGCAACGTCACTATGCGTTTGCTCATTTTACTCAACTTCAGACACAACAATTACTTTTGCATGCTTACACTCATATCCCAAGATCATGCTATGCACTCTTGGCTTTTAGGTGATCTTTCCGAAAATTGAAAGTTGGGGGTGGTGTTGGGGGGAGAAGGTCATAGAGTCATAGAGATGTACAGCATGGAAACAGACCCTTTGGTCCAACCCATCCATGCCGACCAGATATCCCAACCCGATCTAGTCCCCCTGCCAGGACCCAGCCCATATCCGTCCAAACCCTTCGTATTCATATACCCATCCAAATGCCTTTTAAGTGTTCCAATTGTACCAGCCTCCACCACTTCCTCTGGCAGCTCATTCCATACATGTACTACACTTTGCATGAAAAAGTTGCTCCATAGGTCCCTTTTATATCTTTCCCCTCTCACCCTAAACCTATGCCCTCTAGTTCTGGACTCCCAACCCCAGGGAAAAGACTTTGTCTATTTATCCTATCCACGCCCCTCATAATTTTATTAACCTCTATAAGGTCACCCCTCAGCCTCCAACCCTCCAGGGAAAACAGCCCCAGCCTGTTTAGCCTCTCCCTAAAGCTCAAATCCTCCAACCCTGGCAACATCCTTGTAAATCTTTTTTGAACCCTTTCAATTTTCACAATATCTTTCTGATAGGAAGGAGACTAGAATTGCATGCAATATTCCAACAACCAATGTCCTGTCCAGCTGCAACATGACCTTCCAACTCCTGTACTCAATACTCTGACCAATAAAGGAAAGTGTGCGTATCCTCACTGCATTGTCCAATGTCTCAGGCAATGATTGGATCAGCTCTCGTCAAAATAAAACATTCATCCTATTCACAAAGAAATTCACTTTTTAAACTCCTTCAATCAAATCAATTATGAATCGGTGATGCTTGCAGATGATACCTTGTTTCAGTCTTCATTTGAGTCAAACGTAAGGGATACTCTGATTGTTCCAGTCATGGAAACTCTCCATAAATATCACCCACGTTTCACAGGGGTTTCTTTAACTTTACTGGGAGAAAAGTGTTTGTATTGGGTCTTGATCTCTTCCTTAACTGTGCTTTATATTACACCTGTTAAAGTAATAGCAGAAGCAGAAAGCAATGAACCCATACATTCTTCTATTTTGTTGCTATATCTGAAAAAGTAAGAGTAGGAAAGTACATTTAAAGCCAACATGGAAGAGACAGTTTTGTCCACAGCTTCCAGTTCTGTTCCTATCTTGCTCTGACTGACATTGAAGTCTAGTTTTGTCTCAACATGTCAGAGATGCAAAACAGCGGAGAAAGCACTCCCAACTACATTCCCCAGTCTTGAGAGATAGCAATCACAATCACTTACTGTTCACAGATTTCTGCTTGACATGTTTTAAATTTAGTCAAATCAGGGGAGAAGTCCTCTCCATGATCCATCAAAATCAACATCCAGTTCATTCAATTGTAGCTTTAGATCTAAGCAAAACCTTTTCCTTGAGTTATGCATCACATTCTGTGGGGCATAGCTTTCCTGCTGATAACCAGTTTTACCCTGCAGTGTTTTTATCAATTCCTGCATCTCTTCATTTTCCTTGTCCAATTGTAAAGCATACAAACTGGCAACTGTAGGCTAACTTATTTCAGACTGTTTCTAATTCAGTTGTTCCTTTTATGAACTTTTTTCCTTATCCTCCTTTGAAAGACTGTCAAAAACAGAGTTTAATTACCATTATGTATTTCCTGTACAGCTACCTTTATCAATGATCCTAACTTTTCTATCAGTCACATTTTGAAATGTCCCATAACATGCTGATTTAAATTAAAGACTGTTGCTTCTCAAATTTAAAACCAATTACGTCTAGACTCGTGTGAGATCATTACACTTCTCATCTACTGGGACAAATACCCCACTTCACTCTTCAGCAACAGTTTACAAACAAGGTCTTTCTTGAGACCTCCATTCAGGTTCTGTTGATATTCAACAGGATTATGCTTTGTAGACTGACTGCATTAGCTACTCCTCAGCAAGGCTTACCTGAGGATCCAATTTGACTAATCACAACATAACTTTGAGTTTATTCAACCAACCTCAGTTTTAGAATGGTTGAACGGAACAGAGTATGACACACTGTCCCGGCTCTGATCCACATCAACCTTTACAACCCCACAATCATGTATAAACATGTTGCTTACATTTTATTTCTGTACAATAAAAAGAAACTTTTTGTTCTTTCTTTTATTCTATCTACAGGAATCTTGATTGGTCTCAAGCCTGATACAGGCCTTAGGACATACAAGGTTCTTTATTTGATCTTTGTATTGATGTGGGTTCAGTATTCAAGGCTCATCCTGTGAAAATGTGCCTTATAGTACCAGTTGGTAAGGTGTCACCTTATTCTTGTCACAACACCTCTTCATAAATTCTAATTTAATTCCCACTACACCATTTTACAACCCCTAACTAACCTGGGTCATGGTGGAGCAGACAGTAGGACTGCTGAAGATACAATTCCACTACTTGGAATGATCTCTTTTCATATTAATTCATGGGATGTGAACATTACTGACCAGGCCAGTAATTCTTGCCCATTCCTAATTGCACAGTGGGTAATTGAGGGTCAACCAGACTGCTGTGTATCTAGAGTCACATTTAACTCATACTTTCCCCAGGACAGCAGATTTCCTTCCCTAAAGGACATTAGAGAACTAATGGTTTTTCCAACAATCAGTAATGGCTTCATGGTCATCATTAAACTCTTAATCCCAGATTTTTATTGAATTTAAATTCTATCATCTGCCTTGGTTGGATTTGAACCCAGGACCCCAGAACATTGGGTCTCTGAATTAATAATCTAATGATAATACTACTCGGTCATTGCCTTCCCTTGAGGCACATAGGGCCTTACAGGTTTTCCGACACAGCACCGCTTCATCGTCACATGCTATGTTCTGCACAATTGAAACAGGTAGTGAGGCAATGTGCTGGATGCTGAAGAGGTTAGCGAACAGTAGCAGTCTTCAGAAGAGAAGAATGTAATGGACAGCACTCTCCTCCTTCATGACAGTGCTCACTTTCATTGGGTGCTACATCCAGACAGGACTTAATTAACATCCAGTTCCAGGAGATTGGAACTGGGTGCAGCAGCAGACCTGTAGACTACTGTAAACTACAAACTGTAGACTGTTTGCATTGAGAAGATGAACTGTGACCTCGGTTTAGTAATGTTCCCTTTTGCTGGCTATAAATAAAAGTTCATACTGGGAATAGTCTGGTTGCTTGCCTGTATGTGATTTGGGAACATAGGGACAGGAGTCGGCCATTCAGCACCTCAAGCCTGTTCTCTCATTTAATGGGATTATGGCTAATCTGTTGCCTGACTCCATATACCTGCCTTTGGCCCATATCCCTGAATACTTCTTCCAAACAAAAAAAAACTGTCTCATATTTAAAACTAACAACTGATCAAGCATCCACTGCTGTTTGTGGAAGAAAATACTAAACATCTAGCACCTTTTGTGAGTAGAAGTGTTTCCTAACATCTCTCCTGGATGGTCTAGCCCTAATTCTCAAAGTATGTCCCCCGAGTTCTAAAATTCCCAACGCAGTAGAAATGGTTCATTTTTATCTACCCACTCTTTTCATGTTAATATCTTGAAGACTTTGATCAGATCACTCCTTAGCCTTCTAAGTTCTAAAGAAAACAGACATAATTTAATTAAACCCTTCACATAACTTAAGTTTCCCTTAGATGATGACAAGGTGAAGTCTACAATGGGCACTGGGGTAGAGTATTGGCAGCATAGAGTGTTTCTTTTATTCATTCACAGAATGCGGGCATCAGTATGTGTACTGGTATGTATACCAGCACTTATTACTCATCTCTAACTGCCCGGCGGGCAGTTGGCATTCAATCATATAGCTGTGGGTCTGTAGCCATATGTAGGCCAGATCACGTAAGGTCAGCAGATTTCCTTCCTTAAAGGACATTAGTTAGCCAGATAGGTTTTACTTGACAATCAACAATGGTTTCATGGTCATCATTACACTTTTAACTCCAGATTTTTATTGGATTCAAATCCAACATCTGCGGGATTCAAAGGTAGGTCCCCAGATCATGATTTGAGTCTCTGGCTTAATAGTCTAGTGATAATATCATTAGATCATTGTTTCCCCAATGCATGGGATATAGCTACGGACAGTTAAACAGTGACAAGATGATATAATGAAGTCCTATTTGTGAGGGAGCATTAGACATGCTGATTATATACGGGGAGCAGGATGGTTGTTTGGTTACTGTATTCTTACGCTGTTGGTGAGGTGCAATGTTGAGTTGCCAGTGGGTGCACAGCAGCCATAAGGGTTGCTGGTCTCATTGTAGATATTAAATGAGTGAGACAATGGCAGTGATGGTCATCTGATAATTCATTTAAGGCGTACCATCATAAATGCCTGAAGTTCACCAAGAGTTGCTTTAAATGCTTCATGAGGACCTATAGCTTTATACACAGCATTTGATCATTTAGCTGAAGGTCATTGGGGATATTGGGTTGTTGGGGGGGGGGGCAAGGGGTCCAAACAACAGCATTTTTGTTATTGAAGCTTTTAAAGGATAGCACCTGAACAGGTTAACTTGACATCATCAAGGGATAAGTTCTGTCCATCAGAATTTAAAGTACTGTTCATGGGAGGGGAAACCGGTCATTGATTTAAATGCTACATCTCCTGTAGCTAACAGAAGTACATATTTACTGTTAAGTCTAACCTGAGGTCCTAAAAGGTACAATCATGTAATTAGATGTAATATAACTAGTCATGAAGTACTATGTAATATTCCTATTCTGTTAAAGAAGACTGTCTTTTCAGTCTTCATGTAGGCATCCTTCCCCACTTGGCCGTATTACCAATAGGTTGGAACCAATAACCTGGACTTACTACCAATAAGGAGGAATCATGTTTGTAAATCCACCTAAGGACATTTCAGATTGTTCTAATAGAGAACATTACAATACATATCATGCCAACAACACTCGTTTCAGAAAATATATTGCTAGCAAATAAAAAAAAGTAATAATGAAAAAGAAAAAGTCTGTAAACTTTAATGAGTGGGTGAGTAAAAAATGACAGTAAATTTCCAATTCCATATTGCTGTGGAAATAAAAAAGGTGATGAGAGATGGAATTGGATTTTTTTTTCCATTCTCAGTGGCAAAACTAAAAATAGCAAAAGAATGAATTTAAAACTTTGAGCATATATGAGTTGCAATCCTGATATCAGTGTACAAAACTCTAGACCTGTTTGAGGGCAAAAAAACAAAGTATGGAAGACCATTTAAACTTTGAAGACACACTTTGAACCCGTACTGATGTGACATATGAATGGTATATGTTCAGTATCAGAGCTCAATGGAAAAGTGAGACTATTAATCAATATGTGACTGCACTGAAACATCCAGCTGAATCCTGAGAGCAAGAAACAGAATCATTTTTCACACAAGCCTAGGTGGAGAGATGTCAGCCAATCACAAATACAATGGCAATTATTTTACACCACACAACAGGCTGTCATTGTCAGGTTAGAAGCTGACAAACGGTTTGTGGCTGTAAGAATGACATAGAAAGAGAACATCAATTGAATCTGAAGTGTCAGAAAAACACTGGTGGTTTGTGCAAGATCATGAGATTGACAGGTCTGTAATTCAAAATGGTGAGTCAAACTGAAGACCTCATAGATCTGGTTGAGACTTTATAATGGAACAATCTTCATGACATGAGGGCGAATGAAGCTGAGAGCCCAATGCAATGGGAAGAATGGACATCTGAAGTTCCAAAGAGTAGAAATTTAGGAACATCAACTTATCTCATCTGAAGCAAATCTAAAATTTGGCCTAGTAATCCAAAACATGCCAAAAGAGATGTGTCGCATATTGCAGACCAATGAACTATTGACTGCCAAACAAATACTGTAAGATTACAGAGCAGTTTTTACAGGGCTTGGATTCCTTCTGATGAATATTGACCCAAAGTAAGTGAGCTGTGAGACTAACTCAATATCTGCTGAGGAGAGTTCCAGCTGCCCTCACATCCATCAGGAAGAGCTGGAAAAGTAGACAGTGATTGGAAAAGTGGCAACTCTTACAGATTGGATGAGCAGATGGAGCAGTGAAGAAATCTGGAAAGCTGAGAGTATGCCTAAATCAAAAGGATCTCAATAAAGTTCTGAATTGATCTCATCACCTCATACGACCCAAAGTAATTTTCACAAAGTCCTCAAGACAAGTTTTTTTATGAGCTTTCATGTGAAGGATGGTTACTGGAATGTGTGAAGCTGATGAAAGAAACATTTCTCTAGGTACATTCTCGACAATGTTTGGGAAATACACATATGCTCGAGCGTTTCCATTGCTCTAGAAGACAATCAATTTAGACAACATGTGATAGTCTTTGATCTTCTGGGATTGAAAATTATTGTGAATGATCTGCTATCCTATGGTTGTGGAGACATAGCAGTAGATGCTGTCACTTCTTATCAGAATTTAATGTGAAGGTGAGAGAGAGTTCACCAAGTGAACCCAAGACTGAACAAAAAAAGCATGCAATTGAAAATACCTGAAACCAAGCGCAAAGATCATGTACTGACAGTGGAATGACCTTGTCAGGATCTTGACAAGGTGAGAGTTGCAGCAGTGATACAGCAAGCAACAGATGTCAAAGCAGTGCATGGATCTGTTGTTATTGGAGAGCTGTATAGCAAAGTTCTTCCCTCATTAATCATCAGAGTGTGAATCCCTGTGTAAGTTCACTGCTGAGGACATAAGTGGTGTGGGATACTAATAAAGAAGTAGTTTCCAAAAGGATTAAACAACTAGTCATTGTAACCCAAATAAAGGAGTACTACATTGCTAATGATAAATTCACCTTGCAATACCAATGAGACAGGGCTTACAAATTACATACAGGGTGTTAATGCAAACTGAATGACATTACACATAGAGAAAGAATGCCTGGATATTTATTTTGCTTGTGAGCATTTTAATTAATACCTGTTTGAGAAGGACGAAGTAAAAATGGATGCTAACCACAAGCCACTTCAAAGCACATTTCTAAAACTGATTTTACCTGTTCCAAAACAATACATGTTACTATGTTTGCAGATGTGTTACTTGCATGTGATATACAAGCAATGGAAATGGATAAACATACTGTCAATGGTAGCACTTACTATGAAGAAAGTTAAGAATGTTAGGACATAATGTAAAATCTTTTAGATTCTTTCAGACACTACAGATTGACATCCTCTGAAAGCCATCATCCCAGTCAAGACATTGAATGTTAGACAATGAGCAACTTCCTCAAAACAAACAAGCTTTGCTGTAGATCATAATCAGACCATAAGATGTAAGAGCAGAATTAGGCCCAATGGTGCATTGAGTCTGCTCCATCATTCGAACATAGCTAATATGTTCCTCAACCTCATTCTCCTGCTTTTTCCTCATAACTATTGATCTCTTTATGAATCAAGAACTTTTCTATCTCTGTCTTAAATATATTCAATGACTTGGCCTCCACAGCCTTCAGTGGCAATGATTTCCACAGGATCACCACCATCTGGCTGAACAAATTTCTCCTCATCTCAGTTTAAAGAGTCATCTGTTCACTTTGAGTCTGTGCCTTTCGATCCTTGTGTGTCCTATGAGTGGAAAGATCTTCTCTATGTCCACTCTGACCAGGTCTCTCACTATTCTATGAGATTCAATGAGAACCCTCCTCATCCTTCTAAACTCCATCAAGTACAGACCCAGAATTCTCAAAAGCTCTGCATATGACAAGCCCTTCATCCCACAGATCGCTTTAATAAATCTCCTCTGAACCCCTCCAAAGGCCAACATAATCTTCCTTCAATGTGGAGCCAAAGAGTGCTTACAATATTCCACACACCACCAAGTTATAGCCCAACAGATTTAATTGGAAGCACTAGTCTTTGGAGCGCTGCTCTTTCATCAGGTGGTTGTGGAGTACACAATTGTAAGACAAAGAATTTCGAATCAAAGTGTACAGTGTGATGTAACTGAATTTACACATTGAAAAATACCCTGATTGTTTGTTAAGTTTCTCATCTGTTAGAATGACCATGATAGTTTCACTTCTTTCATATGTAAATAACAAAACTTTTTTTAAAAAAGTTAGATTCTGAGGTTAACTGTAACAATTGGTGTCAGCGCAGATAAGATGTTGAGATGTTGAAGGTGTTAGGCCCCTGTGTTCTCTGTCTGTGCCATAATGTTTAGACTGAAACTAATATAAAAAGTGAGTTATAGAGTCTTACATGGATTAATGCAGTTTTTCAGCAAAGTACAAAGTACAAATTCACCCCACAAACGCATATGTGTGTATGTGTGTCTGGGATGGGGGTTTGTGAGTGACTGTAAGGGAGAGTGCATACATGTGATTGTAAAGTGGTCCAAGTCTGTGAGAGGGTGTATGTGTGAGTGTGAGAGTGTGTGTGTCTGTAGGAGTGTGTTTATGTGTCTGGGGTGGGTGGGGGGAGTTGCGAGTGTCTGTGAGAGAGATTGTATATGCGCGTGTGAGTGTAATGTGTATAAGTCTATGAGAAGATGCATGTGTGAGTGTGAGTGTGTGTGTCTGTAGGAATGTGTGTGTGTCTGGGTAGGGGGGTTGTGTGTGTCTGTGAGAGAGAGCGTATATGTGTGCGTGAGTGTAAAGGGGTCTAAGTCTGTGGGAGTATGCATGAGTAAGGGAATGTGTGTGTCTGTAGGAGTGTGCATGTCTACATGGCTGTGTGTGTGTGTCTATGTGTGTGCACCGCGTAGGAGTGTCTGTGTGTGTGTATAGTGCAATGGTGCTCCCCAGTAATGTGACATGAAGCCAAGGTCCCGGTTAAGGCCCTCCCTATCGGTACCAAAGGGTGAATAATCATCACAATATTCCAAATGTGATCTGACCAAAGCCTTTTATAGTCTTAGTATGGACTACAACTCTCCAACTGTAATAAAGGAGGAATGTCCTGCTAACATCAAGGTCATACCTGTTATTATAAGACAATATTGAGCATATGGTGATGCAGTGACATCATTTATAAATGAAATAGGGTTATTATCCCAAAAGCGATAAGAAAAGAGACACTGAAGCACATCCATGCAAGCCATTAAAGAAGTAGGTCCAAACTGAGGAAGGAAGGATAAGTGTTTTCCTGGGGTCAAATGTGAACAATGAAATTAAGGGCCACAGCCAATGCAATGTTTGTAACAAATACCAAGTTAAGAAAGCTAGAGTCTCTTGCGACACATGACAGCCCAGGCAGACCCTAGCTGAAGTTTGGATTGGACCTCTCCACTCTCACACAAACTAATTATCTTGTCACCGTTGTGTTTATTTTAAGCTTCCAGGAGTTAGACCAACAGATAACAATGACTACCATTGTGACATTTTAGAATGTGTGAAACTTTATGATGAATAACTGTTGCCCTCAATTGAAGAATTCAGCAATTTCATAAAGGTTTGAGAAATTCAACACACTTTACCTCTGCACCTCCCCAGGCAAATGGGAAAGCTGGGCATTAATGACAATCATGCAAACGATCAATAAAGAAATCAAATAATTCCAGCAGACTTGTACAATGATACCCTTCAATGGAGACATAGACCATGAAGGCATGAAAGCCACACCCAAATTATTATTCTAATAGTGAAAAAGTACTTGAGCAAGAGGTAGAATAGCTGTGAGTGATAAAATCAAGATGAGACAATAAAAAAAACAAATTTCACTTTGACAAATCTGCCAAGTCATTGCTGAGCATTAAACGGTCAGGCAGAATGCAGATGTTTAGTGCTCTCAACAAATTCAGCCAACCTGGCAACTTGGGTCCTGTATCAAGCAGTTCTCATCTCAATCATACGAAGTGAACATGAACAACCAGATATTTCATCACAATCTCAAAGATCTATAAACAAGTAGAGAAACTGTGTCTTCATCATCAGTTGCAGATCAAGATAAAGTCATCTCACCTCCTGTACAAAATGCAGAATGGCCATCAATCCCAGAGATCCACTGTTCCCCAGCAACAGAAGTGGATTAACAACAGTGTTTGCCAGGGAAACAATACTCCCTGGAAAAGGACCATCACCTTAGGAATGTACTGATGAACAACTAATGACAATGTGCATGCAAACCATTAGCAGAAAATCATACCATAATTCCGAAAACTATATAGGTAATGCATGTGTACAGGCTTTTGAAAGTCTAACAGACTGGTTTTATAAATACATGACCATTTTCTTTGTGATTAGATATATTAGGTTTGCTATAACTAGAAATTATACTGATGCAAACTTCTTTATGAGAAGGGGCGTGTTTGGTGAAACATAACTGTACCCTTAGTATGCTTGCTGACTGGTATTGATCATGTGACCTCTACCTTTACTATCAATGGTTTTGTATGCAGTCTGCGGCACCCATTAAACACACCATCTGAAAATAAAGTTCAAATACTCTTCTGCAGGAAGGCAGAGTACCTTGTCCAATGGAATTATGAATATGATCAGAATTTTGAGTCAAACCACTGCAGTGGCTGTCCCTCTACCAATGATAGCACATGACACTTGGTGGAGAGGGGCGTGGAAGACAAATTAGTAATGGATAAACAAGTAAACATGCTATTGGGAAGAAGGGTAAACCTGATGATAGAAAAATGTAAAATTATTAATGATAGGAGAGGGTAAACTTTCAGAGGAAGCAGAATACTTGGTGGGTATTCAGTCTTTTTGTTTACACATTTTCCTCTCTCCCTCATCTAAATCTATTTCAGTCTCTTGTTTCTCCCTTTATACCTTATCGCATATTTGAATCACTTGACAACTCATTTCTTCTGATTAATTTCTGAATTCCTTAAAAATGGATTCTATAGCTGTATATGAATTGGGAGTAGAATTACATCACCCAGACCCTTGAGCCTGTTTCACCATTCCGCAAAATGATAGCTAACCTGATTAGTTCAGATTTCCTTTATCCCTGATAATCTTTCACCTCCACGCTAATCAGGAATCTATTGCTATTAAAAAAAATGATTCTGCCTCAAACACTTTGTGAGGAAGAAAGTTCCAAATATCCATGAGTCTGAGGAGAAATTTCTCCTTATTTCACTCATAAATGGGTGATCCCTTAGTTTGAAACAATGACTCCCAGTTTTAGATTCTCCAATGTTTCTACATCCTCCCTGTCAAGAATCCTTAGGATCTTATGTTTCAATTAAGTATCCTCTTATTTTTCGATACTCCAGTGGATAAAAGCCCACCTTATGCAACCTTTCCTTGTAAGACAACATGGCCATTTAAGAGGGGGTGAGAGTTTAGAGAGTTTAAGCTTGTAAAGCTAGCTTAATGGTGTTTGCCTGTGGTTTTAACAGATTTTTAAAATAATAACTAGTACTTCCTTGTTAAATACGAAGCCTGTTAAATGTTTTCTGTGAAACTGGGAAGACAGAAAAATTAGAGAACTTTGAGTAGTTTCATCAACCTTTAAATTTTCCGATGACAGAGGTAGTGGGGCTTCAGGATCATGACACTTGCTGTTCCTGCACACTAAGCTTTTGCAGTTCATGCACTAGGACACCTGCTTCCTCTCCTCATTTCGAAAACTATTGGTTATGGAGACACACTTTTTGTTCTATTGTTCACCAAGATCAAAATACACTATTCTGACTGCTGCAGTTATCATTTCACACTCCAACAAGTTTGTGGGCAACTAATTGTAAAAGTTAAACACACATGAACAAACTTCGTGCTGAAAAAAATAAATGGTTTCAGCAAAGCCTCGGCAGAAGAGATAAATACCACTTTGTTATTATTGTCTTTGAAAGATGTTTTTTCTCCCTTTTAAATGATTTAAAATATCATGGTTAGTTTGGACATGCAATGCCTTATTTTATTACATTTTTCTAATTTGTTTAATATTGCCATTTGAATTGATGAACACAATGGTTAAAAAAGGCAGAAGGTTCTGAAATTGATACTTAACAGTCATCAGGGCTCAATAGATGCATAATTGTTCATTTTCAGTTCACTGAATTTCAAAAGACAATTGGATTGAAATAGGTTTCAGTTGTGCAGTCAATTGAAAGTAATCCCACAGGATGTTAGATTATAACAAAAGCTGTCCCAAATAATTTCAATCCTCATGTTTATATGAAAGAGTTCCTAGATCAACCTGAAAGATGTACATCTTATACTTTAAAAATAGATCCTAATAGGTTCATCATTTCAGATTAAGAAATTGAATTTGACCTGATCAATAATCAACTTTAAATGAATCCACATGATTCTATTTTCTGGTATGAATTCCTCAATGAGAAATAGTAACAAACATAAAGATTTGTAATCATTTTCACCAGTCAGATCAAAGAGGAAATGGCATTACTATGAAATGTAATGTTCGGAATAATATGAATATAGAGTATTAATATTAATTTTAAAATCATATGCAATGATGAGCATATCATTAAAACTATGGTGTACCGTCAATTGCAAAAGGAAATCACCATGAGCTCCAGACATAGGTCCAATAAAGTTAAACACACTTCTGAAGAATTCAGATGTCATTTGTCATTTATACACCAAATTAAAGACAAAAACTGCAGGAAACTCTCAGGACAATAGTTAGGAATTTGGAAATACAAAACAAATTTTGAAAATTGAGTTTTTATATTTTTCTAAACAGAGTAATGTGAAATTTATTTAATTGTTTCAAAGCATCAAGGCTTCATATCAGCAATAGGGAATTCCTTTGTATCAACAAGAAAATCACAGAGTAGTTGCAAAAGCTTATTAGTTAAACTTATGAAGGACTTATTTATTACTTTTGTGGATTTATAGGATAAAACATTGAGTTAATGATTTAGTTAAAGCAATCAAAAGGAAAGATGAACTAAAATTCCAAATTCAGTAATAAACTAATAGGATTGATATAAAGTGAAGCCACATTGGTTTCACTCCATGGTACATTCAATATGGAATTTCTCAGATTTTATTTGATTCACTTTGTATACTGATGCATATCAGCTGGAGTGAAGTGTCCACACACATAACAGAGGAAAGAAAGATAAAGATTAGATATGCGCTTGCAATCCAAAACCTGGCCGGATCTTTGTACCTTTGCTAAAACTTGCTTTCTTACCCACCTTTGTGTAATCAGTAAATTTGACTACAACATAATCTGTCCTTTTGCCCAAATCATTAACATAAACAGTAAGTGATTAAAGCTTCAGCACTAATCCCAGAGGCACTCCACTCGTCACAGTTTGCCAAGCTGAAATCATTCCTTCAAATGAATATATTGCTCCAATTTCCCCTTTAGATCTTTTACTACTGATTTTAAATCTGTGATGTTTAATGATTGTTTATATTTTATTCCTTTGTTTATAGACATTTTTTCCAGCAAGGGTCACAGCATATATAATGATACTACATTTTCCTTATCTGATATTGTAACAGCTAGCATCCATCTGGACCATGTCAAATCTTTTCTCTAGGATCATATTTAGAAACATAAGTAATCGATGATTTTTTTAAGCATCTTATTCTGATTAGTCACTTTATACTATTTGTCTTAAATTAGAAGATCTATGATGATTTGTATGAAGAAAATGAATGTGGTAAAGACCCTGAGTAAATAATGGATGAACTAAATGATTTTTTTAATGCTACTCTTATTCTGGCTTTTAATGAGGTGAGCTATAGATTCGTGGCTGTGAAATTTGAATCTTTTAAATGGGCACTGAAGCTAATTAAGTGAATGTGTCGACTGCGGCAGTTCTTTTCTTTTATAAAGGTAACAAACTACAGGCTGAAGTCATATTCTTATCCTGATAGGACCAAGAATAATCCTGCATTCAGTGCTAGTTAAACTGAATTTTAACTAGCACCTCGACACAAAAAATAATGTAGGAGTTCAAAAGCAAAAATAATTCATCCATGTAGGTATTGTGATTTTATCCAATCACATAAGATCATAAGAAGCATGGAACAATAGGTCATGCAGCCCATCAAGGCTGTTCTGTCATTGAATAAGTTCTTAGCTCATCTAATTGTGACCAAAATCCAATCTTGTGCCTGTCCATTAATAACTCTAGACAATCTTGTCAATCAAAATCTGTCTAATGCAGCTTTGCATATATGCAATGTCACAGACTCTGCTGCTGTCTGGAATAGAAAATTCCAATGACTAAGCCACTCTTTGAAAGAAGAAAATCCTCATCTTTGTGTGAAATGGAAACTCCTTGTTTTCAAACAATGTCTCAGAGTTTTCAATTCTCCCACATGAGAAAATGTCCTTGAAACATCCCTTCAAACTAACTCAAGATGTTTCAATCATGTTTCAAGATATTTGAAGGTGTTACATGTTACAATCGTTGATTCAATCTGTCATTCAATCTTTCAATCATTCAGACATTCATTCATTCAGTTTATTGACATTCATTCAATCATCTTATATGTTTCACTCCTTTAACCCAAAGGGTTTTGGCCCTACATGTTCAGTCTTCTCTCACATGACAATAACAAAATTCCAAGAATTAGCCTAACAAATATTATTTGAGCTGCTTCCACTGCAATTTCAAACTTCCATAAAGGGACCAAAACAATACACAGTACTCCAGGAGCTAGCTCACCAATTTCTTGTACAGTTCAGGCAAAATTGGTCTTTTCTTTTGTACTCAATTTGCCTTCCATAAGTACAACATTTTACTTACATTCTTAATTACTCACCCTATGCAAATGCGAGGTTTGTTATAGAACATAGAACAGTCCAGCACAGCACAGGCCCTTTGGCCCTCAATGGTGTGCCAGCCTCTTATCCTACTCTAAGATCAGATTAACCTATATACCCTTCATTGTACCTTCTTCCATGTGCCTATCCAAGAATCACTTAAATGTCCCTAATGTATCTGACTCTCCTACTATTGCCGGCAGTGCATTCCACGCACCCACTATTCTCTATGTAAAGAACCTATCTCTGACATCTCCCCTCAACCTTCCTCCGCTTACCTTAAAATTATGATCCTCGTGATAGACATTTCCACCATGGGATAAAGTCTCTGGCTATCCACTCTATCTGTGCCTCTCAACATTTTGTACACCTCTATCAAGTCACCTCTCATGCTTCTTTGCTCCAATGAGAAAAGCCTCAACCTTTCTTCATAGACATGCTCTCCAGTCCAGGCAGCATGCTGGTAATTATCCTCTGCACCCTCTCTAAAGCTTCCACATCTTTCTTATAATGAGGCAATCAGAACTGAACACAATATTCTAAGTGTGGTCTAACCATGGCTCTATAGAGCTGCAGCATAATCTTGCGGCTCTTAAACTCAATCCCCCTGCTGAGGAAAGCCAACACACCATATGCCTTCTTGACAACCCTATCAACCTGGGTGGCAACTTTGAGGGATCTGTGGATATGGACCGCAAGATCCCTCTGTATTTTAATCCTGTATTCTGCATTCAGGTTCAAACTTCCAAACTGAATCACTTCACACTTTTCCAGGTTGAATTCCATGCCCAGTTCTGCATCCTGTCAATGTCATGTTGCAACCTACAACAGCCTTCCACACTATCCAGAACTCCACCAACCTGTGTCATCAGCAAACTTACGAACTCATCCTTCAACTTTCTCATCTGAGTCACTTATAAAAATCACAAAGAGCAGAGATTCCTGAACCGATCCCTGCAGAGTACAAAGCTCCAGGCTGAATACTTTCCAACTACCACCTCCCTCTGTCTTCCATGGGCTAGCCAATTCTCTATCCAGACAGCCAGATTACTCTGTATCCTTACTTTATGAATGAGTCTAGCATGGGAAACCTTACCAAACACCATGTCCACTGCACTACCTTCATCAATGTGTCTTGTCACATCCTCAAAGATTTCAATAAAGTTTGTGAGGCATGACCTGCCCCTCACAAAGCCATGCTGACTATCTCTAATCAAACTATGGTTTTCCAAGTAATAATGAATCCTGTCTCTCAGAATCCTCTCCAATACTTTGCCCACCACTGATGTCGGGCTGACTGGTCTGTAATTCCCAGGATTATCCCTATTCCCTTTCTTGGTCAAGGGAATAACACTTGCCACCCTCCAATCATCTGGCACCACTCTAGGGGACAGTGAAGATGCAAAGATTATTGCCAAATGCGCAGAAATCTCTTCTCTCACTTCCTGTAGCAACCTACAGGACAGTACAGCACAATGAATCCTTGTCTCTCTCTTCTCCCCAATCCCCAATGCAGAGAACACTGTTTCTGTCTCCCCTTAGTCCCCAAAGCAGCAGTGAACCTTATCTCTCTCTCTCTCCCACTCTCAGTCCCCAATGCAGCACAGTGAACCATATCTCTCTGCCCTGTCATTATGTTATCAAAATAAAACTCATTTATTCCATTTACACACTTAATCAGTGCCTTTGAAACTTGTTTCCTGTTGCTTCATTTGGGGATTGATAGATAGATTGGTCTTTTTCTTTCTTACTTTCGTGAAATACATCAAGGCTTTCAGAAATTTCTGTATTTAGAAACCTTCAGATGAAGCAAAGTTGTCAGTAAATTTTGAGAGAAGTAATGTGAAGAGAGAATATGTATTTCAATGGCTCAGATGTAAACAGCAGGGACAGTGGGAGCACAGGGATAATGTGTACAAATCTTTGAAATGCTTCATTAACAGAGGACATGAGAACAAACTCATGGAAAAGGTGCTGACCCACATCTTTATCTGGTCTCCAAATCGCTCTACATTACAGTGTTCTGCAGTCTATTTATTTAAACAACTTTCTGCTTTTTTATTCGTATTGCCAATGTGTAGATCCGAACATTTTCTCACATAACACTCCATTTTTTTTTGTTTGCCCAGTCACTTAACCTACCTATGCCTTTGTAATTTTGCCAGAACTTGCTTTCTTATCCATTTTTGTGTAATCAGTAAATTTGACTGTAACATAATCTGTCCTTTTGTCCAAGTCATTAATATAGATTGTAAATGGTTGAAGCTTCAGCACTAATCCCAGAGGCACTCCGCTGCCTCCAGTTTGCCAAGCTGAAAATGACCTATTTAATCCTGACTGTTTCCTGTAAATTGGCTAAAGTATTAGCCATGCTCATCTACCATAGACAACATCATGAGCTCTTTTTTTCTGAAGGCTGCATCTTTTATGTTGTACTTTTTTGAATGCCTGTGGAAGTTCATACAGATTACATCTACTACTTGCCCTTTTTCTGCCCTCTTCAAATACCCTCAAAAAACTCCATTAGGTTTATCAATCAATTTTGTAATCAGAGGGCAGCAGCTGTGTACCATGCCAGTATTTGTGGTGACTGCAGGATGCCCAGGAAGAACAGTAACCACGTAGCCCCAACATCCTGGGAAGCAGGCAAGTCTGGGATATTCCCACAGCAAGAGTTAAAATGCAATTTTGATTATGCACTATTCTTAAACTCACACAACACGATTCTATGTTTTGGTTCTCTGAAACCAAAGTCACTTCTTATTTCCTTACTGATTTAATCTTTTCTGAGTAGAGCCACCCACTTCTTTTTGACTTTTTCTGTCCTTTTAAAATGTCAAGTACTCTTGAAAATTCAGGCCCCAGTCATGGTACTTTGCAACTATATCTGTTTAATGGTTATGATGTACCTTTTGTTTATATTTTTGCAGTCAATTTATCCATTTTTTATGAATGCTGTGTTCTGATATGGAGCATTTAATTCTTTTCTTTTTAATCATTTTTCTTAAATCTGGCCTTATTTCCTGATCTATTCCTTTATTTGCACACATGATACCCTTCTGTCAGACTCAGTTTATCATGAACTGCTTCACAAGTTTGCACTACTGCTTTGTCAGAGAGTCATTAGAGATGTACAGCACAGAAACAGACCCTTCAGTCCAACTCGTCCATGCTGACCAGATATCTTAAATTAATCTTGACTCATATCTTTCTAAACCTTTCCTATTCATGTACCCATCCAGATGCCTTTTAAATGTAGTAATTGTATCAGTCTCTACCACTTCCTCTGGCAGCTCATTCCATACATGCACCACCCTCTATGTGAAAAAGTTGCACCTTAGGTCTAAAGCTATGCCCTCTACTGCTGGACTCCCCCAACACAGGGAAAAGGCTTTGGATACTTACCCTATCCATGCTTCTCATGATTTTATAAACCTTAACTTTCCAAATCTTCCTCCACATGAACCTTCTCCTGACTAATCAGCGTATGGTTCTCTCTGCTGTCTTCGATATTTGATTCATTAGTGCACTGTTCCCAGCATGGCTCAGACGAAAGTCATCCAAAATGTAAAGTTGTCCCCTGTGCTGATGGATGCCCATCCAGTCAAATTTCATGTTTTTGTCACCGATCTTTGAGTCACGCATTCAAGTCTCTGATCTTATTTACCATATGCCCATTTACTTGAAGCTCAAGTGGTGATCCAGGCATTATTATGTTTGTCATTCTGCTTTTTGACTGGCATATTTCTGTTTGCTCAGCAGGAACTCTTTCTTAACATATATGATATTATTACCCACATGAATGAAGACAACTCGATTCTCCTTTCCCTCTGAGTCCCTCACTAATTTAAAGTACATATGGAAATAGTTTCTTTTTAACCACTCTCCTTAGACAATCACACCTGTTATAATTCAGAAATGTCTATTGTTGAAATCATCGTAACCTTGAATACCTGACACAGTTATTCCAGACTAAGTGCCATTTTCTGTCAGGAATTGCAAAGAACCTGGGTAAATCATTTGTGACATGTATAATATAATTGGTTATCAGTGTTAGGAGAAAACTTTAAATTCTAAATTAAAACCAGAAAGCATTAGAAATAATCAACATGTCCAGCAGCATCTTTGGAGTGAAAAGTAGAGTTAATGTTTCAGTTGATGACTTTTCATAAACCAGAACCGCATCTAATGACCTGATTTCTGTTGCTGAGTATTTCTAATACTTTATATCTATTTTCCAGCATCTGCAGTGTTTTGATTTTACATTAAATACTTTTTATCCTTCCACTAATGTTTCACCAAGCACAGAAAGCTTTTGTTCCAGACAGAGGTGAAATTCTCCATCAACGTCAATGTCTAGTTTTATGAGCAAATCGAGCTCATGGGAGCACAGTAATTGTGGCAGCTGCTTGTCTCAATGGCTCTCATGTGACGATAATTCTACTCTCAGCCAGAAAGGAAAAGGCTTTCTACTGTCAATCTCTATTTTGTAACAAATTGCTCAGCTGGCAACCAATCCATCAATAAAACAAATAGCACTGCTGAAAGAATAATCTTGAGCATTACTAACAGCCCTCTTCTTTGAATCTGGAATCCCTAGCAAATTAGTTTTGTTTTCGCTGACGTCTGTTTGTCTGTAAATAGACAATACAGCTGCCAGGTGGTAGATGTTAAATGAAATCACAGAGTAATATTCTTCACAGACAAGTATATAATAAGAGGTACTTTCAGATCCCAAATCAAAACTTTAGTATCATGATTCTAGTATATATCACATGACTGTTGCTTACCACCAATCTTGTTAAAGCTCAAAAAGATACCATGGTATTTGTTTTTTATGACTAAAGCTTCAGAGGTGAAATTTGAAATAATTTTGTCAGATAAAAGTGACAGTTACTGTCGATCATCTACATTTAAATGGTTTTTAATTGATAACTTGGTTTGACAGACAGAGGAGGTGCTGAAATGAAATATGGACCGTCTGCCTTCTTCCTTAATTTGATACCCTGTAGATACTTGAAAGTTGTACCATAAAGACTAATAGAAAGAAAGTCTGTGGGCAAGGGTCAGTTTAATGAAAGACTCATACCGTTTGTTTGCTGCTCACTGAAACATTAGGGACATTATCAACTGTTGGAACAGAGGCATGCAAAACCTTCCTTGTCGTACATTTTCACTTAGGAAAATCATCCTAAAATGTAATCCTACGACATCGGATTTAAGTTAATTCATGAATGCTAAGTGATTTTACTTGTCCCTTATTTTATCATGTATAAAATAAATGTGAATACCAATAAAACTTGGCAATATTTGTTTGCTGTTTACAGTTGAGCTCAAAAGAAACGTTACCCATGGAAGTGAGATTTTCAATACTAAATTTCAAATAACAGCAAGTCTTATCTCTCTGATCATTTTGATAGTTTTCTTCTCGATTTTTAGACCATAAGACCATGGTATATATAGGAGCAGTATTAGACCACTGGGCCCATCTCATCTGCTTTGCTATTTGACCATAGCAGATATATTTCTTGATCCCATTCTCTTGCCTTCTCCCTGTAACCCCGATCTCCTTACCAATCAATAACTTATCTATCTCTTAAATGACTTGGCCTCCATTGCCCTCTGTGGCAATGAGTTCCACATATTAACTACCCTCTGGATGAAGAGATTTCTCAAGAGAACCCGGAACCGTGAATCCTATATCCCTTTGTGTTTCAGATTTCTGAAGCCTTCCTTTGTTTAGAAAATAGTCTAGACCTCTATTCTTTCGAGCAAAGTGCATAACCTCACACTTTGCCACATTGTATTCCATCTGCCACTTCTTTACTCACTCACCTAGCATGTCCAAATCCTTCTGTAGTCTCCTTCTTCTGCAACACCATGTGACCCTCCACTTCTCTTTGTGTCATCTGCAAACTTAACAAAGATGCCCTCAGTTCCTTTGTCCAGATCTTAATGTATAATGTGAATAGTTGAGGTGGAACTTCACTTCTCATCAGTTGCCACCCTTTTATCTCTGCCTTCTGTCAGTCAGCCAATCCACATCAATACTTTTCCCCAAACACTGTTGGCTCTTATCTTTGTTTTGAAATCACTAATTGAGATGCTTTTGTTGGTGAGGATGGAATTTGTTGACCATTTCTAATTCCTTCTGATAAGATGCTTTTTTAAGTGTTACTGTGTGCCATATGGTGAAGATTAGATTAGATTCCCTACAGTGTGGAAACAGGCCCTATGGCCCAACCAGTCCACACCGACCTTCCGAAGAGTAACCCACCCAGACCCACTTCTCTCTGACTGATGCACCTAACACTACGGGCAATTTAGCATGGCCAGTTCACCTGACCTGTACATATTTGCACTGTGGGAGGAAACCGGAGCACCCATAGGAAACCCATGCAGACACAGGGAGGATGTGCAAACTCCATACAGTCACCCGAGGCTGGAATTGAACCTGTTTTCCTAGTGCTGTGAGACAGCAGTGCTAACCACTGAGCCACCGTGCCACCCATACTCCCACAATCTTTTAGTTGGTAGGAAGTTTCAGAATTTTGGTCGAATGGCAGTTGAAGAATGGCAATACATGTACAATTAGGATGACATGCCACTTTGTGAAGAACTTGGCATTCCCAAAAACTGCCATCCTTGTTCTAGCTGGAAGAAGTTGAGAATCTGGAAAGTAGGTTGGAGAGGCTTCAGTAGCTTGCATCTTGCACAACGTAGAGAATAAAAATGTTACACACAGTAGGCTGATGGTGGAGGAGTGGATATTTAATCTGGCGCAGAGTACAAATCATGTGGGCTGCTTTGGCCTGAATGATAATGAATTTCTTTGCTGCAGCTGTAGTAGAGAAACTATCACATTCCAAGATGCATTTTTTTAAAGAAATGTTGGCGAAATATTGAGGAGTCACATATTTGGTGAGCAGCTTGCCACAAACTAATCAGCTTCTGGCCTGTTGGAATAGCTACATCATGTGTGTGATAGGTCAAGTTACATTTCTGATCAATGGTGACTCCAAGATGCAACTTCAAAGGATCTCTCATTCCAAACACGCTATCAACCTCTAACACTGCTCAGTGCAACACACCATGTCACTCACCCTAACACTCAGGGCTTGTTCCTAACTTTTACATAACACAAGTCACCCTCACTGCCTTCTGATAATGCTAGCATTACCATCTCTCACTGACTCCACATATGTTCAGATTTTAAACATTGAAAGACACATCAAACAAGCAAGACTATAACATAATTACTTATAATCTGTTCTTTCCCTTGCAGCTCAAGGTCAGAAACAAGGATACCCTGGAACTGTGTCATCTGCTGGAGCACAGTTTATGACCACAGTGGGTGGTCATCCTACTCCTTTAGCAGTAAAGATAACAGCTATGCTAATACCTTATACAACTTGCAGCTTGCAAGGATCCACTGGGGCCTTATGTGGATCTTTCAACCCTCAACCCACAAAGGTACTGGAGCCAGGTTTGCAATTGACACACAAAATAGGTGGGAAAGCAAATGGTAATGATGACACAATGTGTTCATAGATGGATATGGACAGGTTAGGTGAGTGGGCAAAATAGAAGATAGAAAATAATATGGGAAAATGTTAGGCTATACACTTTGACAGGAAGAACAGAAGAGCTGAATGTTATTCAAATAGAGATAGATGACAGAAATAGCAACACAGAAGGATTTGTGGTTCTTGTCCATATATCACAAAAAGCTAGCATTCAAAATTCAAAGACAAATGGAATGTTGTATTTTTTCTTTCCAAGGGAATGATAAATTAAAAATAGAAGGACTTGTTAAAACTACACAAAGCACTCGTCAGACCAGAACTGGAACGTTAACAGTTTGTTCTCCTTATCTAAGGAAAAATACACTGATATTGGAGGTAATTCAGAAAAGATTCACTCTATTGATCCTGGATACAGAGGGACTGCCTTATAAGGTGAGGTTGAATAGGTTGTGCTTGTACTCATTGGAGTTTAGAAGAATGAGAGGTAACCTGTTGAAACATGCAAGGATTTTAGGGGTCTTGTCAGCGTAGATGCCTTGTGGGAGACTCTCGGGTGAGAGGGCAAAAACCCAAAGTTAGGGGACACTTATTTAAGATGGAGATGAGAAGTAATTTTTGTTTTTCTCTCAGAGATTATTGAATCTGAGGAAGTCTTTACCGCAAAGGGCTGTAGAGGCTGGGTCATTACTTGACACAAGGCTGAAATAGACAAATCTTTAATCAGTAAGGAAATCATGGGTTATAGTGAAAAGACAAGAAAGTGGAGTTGAGGATTATTAGATCATTCATGATCTCATTGAATGGCTGGGTGGACTCGATAGGCTGAATGGCATACTTGTGCTCAATCTTATGATCTTACGCGATGGAAACTGAAAAGTTAGAAGAGTGGAAGTAATCTTCTAAAGATGAAGATGAGGACATTGAGCAGGTAGAGCATCACCTTCACCATGATAGAGTGGTGTGCCATCGGGAGAAAGAAGCCAGACAGGACTCTGTTGACACACAATTCTAATAGTCGTAAGCTGGGTGAAGTAATCCTTTATTGACTATCAATTTGTTGTTGCTTGAGAGGTAAGCAGCCTCTGTTTGGTTCCAGAAGGAATTGCAACTGTTTTGTTTAAAAAATGAAGTGTGTGTGCTGGGTGACCCTTCTTCAGTATTGGAAACAAAATGTTAATTTTGATTTCTCTCCACAGTTCTGCCAGAACTGCTGAGTTATCTCAGCAATTTCTGTTTTCATTGCAGCTTTTATGTTTCTGCTTTTTTGCTTTTCCAGTTGTTTATGAAAAGTTGATATTAACAACTGTTTGACGGCTTTACAGCATGTGATGCTCACAAATTCAGCAGCGATAGTATGCTATGCTATGTTGTGCATTAGGGAAAGAGTATCCAGAGTTCTAATATGACATGGTGCCAAGTTTGGGTAGCGTTCGTAGCTTTGTGTATTTATGAATGTGATATTCTATTTTCAATGGGGTGTCATCCAGGCCATTCAGACCTCCTTTGGCAAATGGATTACCTTAGGGAATCACCATGCTGGAACTTCTGTTTCCCACAAGTCTTATTGTGATTTTTAATCAGGATCATTTGTCAATATGTACTATTCTAAATAGCTGGCAATAATCGCACTGGTACACTGCTGGGCTTTAAATAGTCACTGGTGACAGAAATCCTGGAAGGTTCTGGTAGCAGAGAACACTTGTGCCACTGGTAAGCACAAAATACTGTGAGCATTGTTCTGTAGAGATGTGAGCAGTGAAGAATTGCATCAGGTAACCCACTACAGTTCATGGACAGAATATCTCTATGAAACTCCGTAATTGATCCTTAGCTAACCTTTGGTAAAGTTCAGTTATCTATGTATCAGTGCTGAAGCGGAAGCCCAGACTGAGAATATGAGATCCATGTTTAAAGTGCTCAAAGTGGCTACAGGTTGTCACAGCATTGCAGGAATCTGTCTTCATGATCATGCTGCCCTCTCTCAGCATGTCAGCATTATGCTCCTACCACTGTATTTCAGCAGCACCTCTGTTATTACGTATTAACCAGCCAGTCCTGCCATGCTGAAATGTTGCAGTCTGAAGTTGCTCCTTCATTGTTCAGAGCTCCTCCAGACCGTCAAAAAGATGATCTACGGTCTCTGTGCTGAAAGTCAGCAATGCTCTACCAGCCATGCCTGAACTACTGGGGGAGCCTTGTAACTGGGCATGTCCAAACAGGCACTTAAGGGAATGCACAATCGAGATGGGAGGGCTTCAGAAAATCTGGCAGTGAGTGGGTTACAAAAATTGCTTCAAGTTTCCTTTCACAATTGCTCAGGTGGAGGATTGGCAGAAGGAGTTCGAGCAAGAGTTCTTCCCCCTAACCTCTGGTCCTCAAGTCAAAAATGTTCTTCCCAATTCCAGCATTGCAGGCACACTCCCTCAGCACTGCAACCCTCCCTGCTCCCACCCACCCCACCTCAAATTCATGAACTTCTCCTAAAATCAAGAAGTTCTCCTGCATAGCCAATCCCAGGAATGTTTATGCAAGATCATAGAATGCAAGGCCCTTGCCCTCGATTCAGACCCATTTATCGAAATCTTCTTATGACATCAAAACTGTAATCTAACAATTAGTTTTGGCTGGACAAGGGGATAGCAGGAGATTAAATTGGTAGAATTGAATGCTGTGACTGCCCCAATATCTTATAGTTGTAAGTGACAGATTAGGATTCCCCTCTTTCCCCCAGCACTAGTTAGTGGATAGCCCCCTACTTGTCTCAAACTGGGCCTTCTAACCCATCTGGGGAGGAAGTCACACAAATGAGAGTACCGATGAACAAAATGACTGGCAACTGTTTGGTTCCAGTAACAACACTGGGACTTGGGGTAAATCAAACATGAAGAGTGATTCGATTTTGTCCTGGATACAGACCTAGAGGGTCTGTAAACAAAAATAGCCCATTGCCTCTTGTCTGCTATAAGCTCTAGAAGTGGAAGTTGCCGGGCTACATACATGGTTGTGGGTTATGTCCCAATGGAAGTGGAAAGAGGCACTAAAGAGGCCATGGATTGGTTAAAAGAGAGCCTCAAATGGCCACACAAGGTTGGCTTCCCAGTGCTTCCCCTACTGCCTATAAAATAGTGGTGAAGGTAGGGAGACATTGAATCACCTTTATATCCCCAAACCACCTTCTAACCCACTCCTAGGAGATCATAAAATTCCACCCTTTGAGTGGATAAACCTATGATAGATTCTTCCATCTCAGATCAAAAGTAGATAAAATGCAATTTTATTTAAATGGTGAAGAGACTGGAACAGTGTTATTCCAAAGAAATTTAAAGATCTATTAATATAGATAGTGAAAACATAATCGGTACAAAATAGTCAAAAGGTCTCATGGAATAGTCACCTTTACACTGGAGATAAGACAGTTAATCAAAGCTCTGATTGCAGTACATTGAGAATTTTCCATGCATTTGGAGTTCTGAGCATCTCTCTATAGAAAGAACATTACAAGCAGTGCAGCAAGTATTTGCCAGAATATTGTCAGGGCAATACGTGATAAATTATGTGGAGAGAATACATAACCTAGATTTGTGCTCTCTTGAATATAGAAAGGTGAAGGATTAATCTGATTGAAGCCTTTAGGAATTTGAAAACAAGCTATAAAGCTGAGTGGAAAAAAAACTCTGCTGTTGGGGTTTCTAGGAATAGGGGACATGTCCTTAAAATCAGAGCCAAGCAATTCACCTTCATGCAAACAGTGGCGGAACCATGGAAATGTTTCCCACAAAGTCACAAATGTCATTTCAATTTATAATTATTAATCTAAGCTCAATAGATGTTTTCTAGACAAGTGGAGAGAAGGATGTTGAGTGAATGTATTCATAAAGAGCTATTTTCTAATGTTAGACGAAGGGGAATGACCGCAAAGAGCTCAAGCCATAAAGATGGGGCGCCGGCAACGTAGATAGTGTTTTGGATTTTTGGCCCATTGTTTCAGGCAGCCACATCCTCCATTCTTTCCTTACGTTTTTGTCTTCTTTCTTTCACTTTTTCTCTTTTCCTCTTCTTCCTGTCAGCAGCAGAGAAGGTGATATTGCAGAAGACAGCAACTGGAGCAGGTCTCTTGGAAGGGCGGCAGCCTAGCCTGGCAGCAGAGGCAAGGACTCCTGGTTGTACTAGGCCCAGAGCCAGCGTCTCCTGATTGTAGAGTGAGTGTGAAGCCAGCATGGGAACTGGCATCGGCAGCCCGTCAGCGAGGTAGGCCCAATAACAAAGTGATGACACTTGAAGAGTGGCAACTCCAACATTGATGGGTCTGGTGCAGATGGCAGCACAGGTGTTGTTGATTAGCCAGCTCAGCGCTCAGCACTCAGATGGACGGAGATTGACTTTCTTTCAGCTTCATCTCTTTATTCTTAAAGTACTCAAATGGCTCTGGATTGTGGCAGTAGTTGAAGCGTTTCACTGTATTTTACAGTGTTGTTCATTGTAGAGTACAAGTGACAATAAATCATCATTCACTCACTGTTATTTCGATGTAAGATTTAAGTTTAATATTTTAAATTTGAACACTGCCAATGTATAAAGTCTAATTTACATTTTCCATGTCATTTGGATATGATTTTATTTTACCTTGGTTTGCAGCAAATGGCATTAAGTAGACAATTGTTAATCTCAAAACTTTGCTTTGACTCCATTTAATTGATAATTGAGATTAACAACAAAAATTGTACTCAACATTTTGAAGAAACAGGTCAAAGAAATCCAATTGTCAATGCACGGCCCAAAATATTTTGCATGGTCAGTTTCTGGACATGCAAATGGAAACAGTACAGCTCCCTCTGAATGGCATCTAGGATCATACAGTCTCTCTCTAACCAGTTAGATTCAAGGTTTAAGGAATGAACAGGGCAAGATCTGAACAAGAAGGTATCAACTAGAATTGATTAATTCAATCAAAAATAAAATAAAGCCAGAGAATTTTTTAAAGGATTGCACTGAGTAAGAAAATAAACAAAGACAAAACATGTTTTGAAAAGATTGATGAAAAGAAAATCTCCAAACAGAATTAAAAAGAATGAGATTCCAAAACTGTAACAATTAATTTTTGATGCCAAGCAAGTTAACTGGTAGTAAATAATAATGATCACATTGTTAAAAAGGTTCTTAGACTTGAAGTGGAATGACAGCTTCCAGTTGTTGTTCTCCTACTATGTAAGTACAGGAACTCACACCATTGAATGCATTTGAATTGGCAGCAGCCAGCATGATACCAGTTTTGTGAAACTAAAAACAGAATGACACAGACAGCCACTGCTCAATTTCTTTGGCTTGATTTAGTATTTGCATAAAAACTACAGTAAGAACAATTATTCTCAATATTATTTTGACAGGACTTTTGAGCTATTATGTTACTGCAACGTTGTTAGTAAATGAGAGCTACAACATATTACCAATGACTTTCAAAATCTGTGGCATTTTTTGTTCATGTGGCTTTTGTTATGAGTTCCTTAAAGTGCATCATGTATATCTGACTGTTTAATCCATAGTTGCAAAATCAGACAGAATTGAATTGTGTTTTATCATCCCAAAAGAAGAAACAAACACTACAATAAGTACCCACGATGTGCAATTGACATGAATTAGCCATGGTGATGAAATATTTACTTAATTGTCTGTGAAAGTCAGGATTATGAAAATGTTCACTTCTTATTAGGGATGGACAGATTTTGGATCTTTCAGGAAACCAAAGAAATACGGGAGGTGGGTGGATAAGCTCAAGGTCAGCCATTATGTACTGAATGGCGAAACATGCTCAATGGACCATCTGATCTATTTCTGCTCCTATTTCCTATGTAAATAATAATCATTAGATGATAAATGTGGAGAGCTCACAAAAAAAGGTGCAAATAAGGAGTTTTCTGTTGTCCCACAATAGTTTATTTAATCCGTGTGGCGAACATATCTCTCAAAGAATGAAATATTATTTGAAGCAACACAACTACTGTGCATGAGACAGTTAAGAGGAGAAAACATGAGAAAAATATTATATCACACTGAACAGTTGGCAATCTGAGGCACATTTGGTAGGCGAAGTACTGGCGATAAGTCTGCTGTCTCAAAGCATCTTGAAAATGTAACCTCCTCCTCCTTGATTAACACTCCAGAAGGACAGGAAGATAGTATCATGCTCCTATTTGCACAAGGTGCCAAACAGCAGCCAATTTTGGAATGTGTTCAGTTCTTTTTTAATAGGACTTTAATGATCAATGACCAACATTGTGAAAATCAAATTTCTACTCATAAAACTGACTTTAGTTAGCACTTTTCTCCTGAGTTCACTAAAAAAAAGAAAAAAAATTAAATCCAATCATTGCAGGAAATAAATGTTGGTCTGATAACAAATAGTTTTATGAAGCTTGGCCTCTTTTCCCAGTTGAATAAAGGACAGGATTCATCTGTTATGGACCTGACCAAACACTCCAAACTATATTAAAAAGATAGCCTAGACTCAAACATTTTCTGATTTAAAGGTAAGTGTAAGGCAATGCATTCCAGATGCAATTCGATTGGTTCAAGCTATTCAATTAAATCAAAACACACTTTATTTTTACACTACAGTTAAAATACAGACAAAATAAAAATAAAATAATTGGCTTAACTGTAGCTCAGAGCTGAAAATGTGTTGCTGGAAAAGCGTAGCAAGTCAGGCAGCATCCAAGGAGCAGGAGAATCCACATTTCGGGCATGAGCCCTTCTTTAGGAATGAGGAAAGTGTGCCAAGCAGGATAAGATAAAAGGTAGGGAGGAGGGACTTGGGGGAGGGGCGTTGGAAATGCAATAGGTGGAAGGAGGTTAAGGTGAGGGTGATAGGCCGGACTGGGGATGGGGGCGGAGAGTTCAGGATGAAGATTGCAGGTTAGGACGGTGGTGCTGAGTTCGAGGGTTGGGACTGAGACAAGATGGGGGGGGGGGGAATGAAGAAACTGGAGAAATCTGAGTTCATCCCTTGTGGTTGGAGGGTTCCTAAGCAGAAGATGGGGTGCTCTTCCTCCAGCCATCGTGTTGCTATGGTCTGGTGATGGAGGAGTCCAAGGACCTGCACGCCCTTGGTGGAGTGGGAGGGGGAGTTGAAGTGTTGAACCACGGGGTGGTTGGGATGGTTGGTCCGGGTGTCCCAGAGGTGTTCTCTGAAACGTTCCATGTGTAGGCGGCCAGTCTGTAGCTCAATCAATATACTTAACAAAATAATATATATATTAACTACTACCAATTAACTGTTTCAAAATATTAACATCTCACAAACACATCCTCAGCAAAGGCAAATTCAGTAAAATAGATTGTCTCTCATGCAATTCTAGCAATAAAAAGAGAACCTCAGCTTTTAGCTGTAACAGAGAGAGGAATAAGAGCTTCTATATCAGCTTCAGGATCCCAGCAACTACTGAAAGCTGAAACTAAATATTCTGGTTCTGTGGGTGCTTCTGTCATCTCTGTCTCAACTTTTGTTCATTAAATAAAAAAAAGGATAAAATACACCTCTTAAAGCCATCATATTGACAAGCGCCAACCTGAAAGTGAGCACAAAAGTACCTTTCATTAATGTAGGATTACCAGAGAAAACTTCTTTCTGCATGAATGGAAATGCTAAGAAATTCTTTTATAAACCCATTCAGAAGAACATTTCATTATAGATAATTTCCAACATCAATCAAATGTAATTGAAAGCTCATGGGACCTAAACATTTATGCTGAACATGAATTTTACCTTTTTGAGGAGGTGATAAAATTGAGTTATTGTCTACTCTATATGTCAACTAACATACAAATTTTTATAACTGTTAGCTATACACTAGTTCAAAACCCTTCTTATCAACATTAGAACTGCTGTCTAATGATAACAGACAGTAAACTGCCAGTTCACCTTGATATGTTTAAAAGGTCAAATGAAAGCTTTTCCATGTGTTAATGAATTAGTGTGTGTGAAATGGTGAGATGAGTAGGTGAATGAATAGGTTAAGTATGGGGTAGATAGGTGTGAGATGTGTAGGTGCATCAGTGGTCAGATAGGTGAGATGGGTAAGTAGATAGTTGTGTCAGAAGAGGGTAATCAAATGGTTAGAAGATAGTCAGGGTCTGATCAGAGATGTACTGAGGTTTGTTGGGTGCTTGAAGTGTCACCCATTGGTTGGATATAGTCTGTGCAACAGTTGAGTGGTTCAGGGGTATTCAGATGGATGGAAGTCATCAGGTGGTCAGAAGATAATCAAGTGGTTTGGTGACAGTCAGGTGATTGGGGGTTGATGGGATATTTTGGGGGGGGAGGGGTGGATTTAGGTTACCACAGTTGTTAGTTGAATATAGATTGTAACTCAACACTATCATGAGTTTATTGCCGAATACATTTTATAAAGGTTATTACCATTTGGAAGATGGACCAACACTTTTTTCACAGAGCTGTCTTCTGGCTGAAACTAGAAACTTCCTGTGGTATTGTTTAATTTGTCAAGAAACTCAATACAGCTATTTAGAATAGTACATATTTACAAAAGACCCTGATTAAAAATCACAACACTTCTGGGACAGAGGTTTCAACATGGCAATTCCCTAAGACGATCAATTTGCTAAAGGAACTTCAGGCATTAGGTCCCTTGAATATGTAAAGAAGGGCTCCAACCCCATGAAAGGACATAGAGGGGGCTGAGGAAGGTCTGGGGGAGGACAGCTTGCATGGATTTGATACCGGCTTTTTTTCTTGCAAAATCAAAATGCTTTTTATATGTTTTAAGCACAAAATTAGCATCCTCCTGGATTCTGCCACCAACTCAGCCAGTGTTTTAGTCAATTGATGTTTATTATTCCTAGGACTGCTGAACTGGCTTTAGATCTGTGACTGGAATCTGTTGCACACTCAGCTTCGACAAATGAAGCCAATAGTCCAACTCCATATTGTTTGCTCTAAGTTTCATCAAGCACTCAAAACTAGGCATGATCTAAATGCCAGATCTTTTCCACACTGTCATGTATTAGCTTAGTTTGGGCAGTCTCAGCCAGGTACTGGGCAAGTATCTTCATGAAACCAAAAATAGCATGGATTGCTGTTGTATGCACTTTGGTATGATTGTTCAGAACATGCAGCACTCTTCACATCTTGATGCTGAATGCAAGCCATTTTACAGCTGGTTGCAGTATACCTGATTTGGGTGTACTTGATGCTTTCAATCTCCAGTGATAAAAAAGAACACTTTGATAAGCACAACATTTTCTGAAAAATATTGGAACTAAACTCACTTACAATACACCTCAAGGTTATAAGATCTGGTGAAGTATGCACAGAAGAATTAAAAGATATTGGGCAGGATATTTCTCTTGTGATTATGTTCCAGTGAATCAAATCCTTAGCCTGACCGTCTGATGCGACTACAAATCTGGAATGAAATTCAATCTTCATGCTTTGCGTGCTGCCAGCAGGATTCATGCCACAAGAGAAGAACACTGATTGCCATTGAGCAAAAGGGGAGAAGTGACTGGAAGATTGTAGGATCTGCAGCCAATTTAGCCTCAGGTGAGGTCAAAGTCTGCATTGATCAGTAAATGAGAGCTCAATTGTACTTTTAGGAGTGACACTATTTGGGGGAAACTGGGATGTGAAGCTGGGCTGTGTCTCACACCCACCAGCATACATCTCACTAAATATTTAGGAGCAATGAGTGGGGAAAGGTTTGCTCTCCTGGAGAGAAGAAAATCCAGGATATGGCAAAGAAATGGACAAAGGCTTCAACTATTTCTTACTATTTCAGTTATTGACTTATAAAATTTTGGGGATGATAGTGGAAGATAATTTAGCCCACTAAATTAAGACTTTTCAATATGCGTATCATTTATATATATGTAATTTAAATGTTCTAATTCCAAGATATCAAGATAATCAGGCATTCAGTAACAGAACAAGGACATTTACACTGTGTAGGGGCATGTGGCAGAGGAGAGGGCAGCTGTTGGTGATGCTGGTGCGACTCGTCTGGCTCCTTCTGAGGTCCAAGTTCCTGTTACCCAAGGTTCTCTCAAGCTGCAGTCATGGCTGACTGCAATAAAGGGAGGATGATGGTGAACATACGCCAAAAGGCATTTGAAATGCATAGTTGAAGTTGACATTTAATGTCATGATTCTTGCACCACACAGGAGTCATGAAATGACCATTTCCCTGGCCATTGGAGGCTGAGACGTGACCCCTTATAGAGGTTTAGGAGTGTGGATAGGGTGAATAGCCAGGGTCTTTCCCCCAGGATAGGGGAATCTAAAACTAGAGATCAAAAAGGAAAAGATTTAAAAGGGACATGAGGGGCAACTTTTTCATGCAGAAAGTGGTGCATGTATGGAACAAGCTGCCAGAGGAAGTGGTGGAGGCTGGTACAATTAGAACATTTAAAAGGCAACTGGATGAGTATATGAATAGGAAGGGTTTAGAGGGATATGGGCCAAGTGGGATTAGCTCAGTTTGGGTTATCTTGTTGGCACGGATGCAATGGTCTGAAGGGCCTGTTTCCATGCTATACAACTCAATGGCTGCAACGCTGACAACATTCAGAAGAAAGCAGTCTACTTGATGAGCACCATGGGCTTTCACTTCCAATATTCACTCCCTCCAACCCCATCACACAGTAGCAGTAGTGTGAGTCGAAAAGGGTGGCACTGGAAAAGCACAGCAGGTCAGGCAGCATCCAAGGAGTAGGAGAGTCGATGTTTTGGGCATAAGCCCTTCATCAGGAATGTGTACCACATATCTGGTGCACTACATTAACTTACTGAGACTCCTTCCAAACCTGTGATCTCCATAACCGAGAAGGGCAAGGGCAGTAGATGCATGGAAAATTTGTAATCTTCAACTTTTTTTCCAAGCCAATCACAACGCTGACATGGAATTACATTGCTAAACCTTCAGGGAGACTGTGTCAATGTCCTGGAATTCCATCCTTAAGACCACTGTCAGTATCCCTAAACCACATGGATTGCAGCCATTCAAGAAGGCAGCTCACTACCAGGCAGTTATGAATAAGGCATAAATGTTGGTATTCCAGTGACACCACACATGATATGAATGAATGAAGAATATAAAAAGGATCAACCTATTATTGTGGGATAACCATGGCTTGGTGACTTCAGCTTTTATAATATCTCTAGCACAATAACTTTGTGAAAATATCACTTCACGTTATACACTCCCCATCTACCAACCCCTGAGAAAGAGAACCGGAAATGACATCACCACAGGAATTGACACCACCAACCCAAAGAAACCCAAACAAATAAATAGAAAGCAGGAATCATGTACACTGCTTTGCCTGAGGCCCACTGAAGATGTTACCTAGTAGGGTGATGAAACACCTAGAAATGAACCTCCCAGCTCAGCGAGCAAACCCAGAACCTCAACATGAGCTACAAATCTTCTCAAAACTTGATAACAATTCCCACAAAGAGAAAAAGTGAGGACAGCAGATAATGGAGAGACAGAGACGAAAAACATGGCAGTGGAAAAGTATAGCAGGTCAGGCAGCATCCGAGGAGTGAGAGAGTTGATATTTTGGGTATAAGTCCTTCATCAGGAATATGGGGGGAGAGAAGGGGGCTGAGGGTGGGAGTGGGGCTGGGGGGATAGTAGCTAGAAAGGTGACAGGTAGATGCAGATGGGAGGGTGATTATGATAGGTCGGAGGAGAGGGTGGAGCAGATAGGAGGGAGAGAAGATAGACAGGTGGGACAAGTTAAGAGGGCGGTGTCAAGTTGGAGGGTAGAATCTGGGATGATGTGGAGGGAGCAGAGATTTCCACTAGTTTCCAAATCTCCCCTACCCCCACCTTGTCCCAGATTGAATCCTCCAACTCAGCACTGCCCTCTTGACCTGTCCCACCTGTCCATCCTCCTTCCCACCTACCCACTCCACCCTCCCCACAGACCAATTACCATCACCCCCACCCATCCTTTTCCCAGCTACCTCTCTCCCCATCCCCACCCCCGTCCTCCTACATGTTTCAGTCCCATTCCCTCCCCCTCCCCTCTTCCCCCCCCCCCACACCTCCAACATTCCTGATGAATGACTTATGCCCAAAATGCCAACTCTCCTGCTCCTCGGATGTTACCTGGCCTGCTGCTGCTCTTCCAGCACACTTTTTGACTTCCACTTCCCATATTGACTCTGGTAGGGAAAAGAAGGCTCAAAGTATTGGCACACTTTCAGAAGCTTAACAATGTGAAAATTTTAATAATATTCCTGACAAGTACAAATAATTCCTCACACAGTTCCAAACCCACTTGGGTGGAAGCTGCAAATGGGCAGGAAGACATAAGGGTTCCAATTTATTATGAATTTTGGGGATTTATCTCAAGTCTACATTTGTGACTGCATCCATTTCTTAATTAAAATTTGCTTGTGTTTTCCCTTCTACCATGCATGTCATTAATCAAATTCTGATGACACAGCACAATTACTGTTCATCATAACATTTGATAATCTGATACAGTACCACCAAGCAAAGATTCAAACACACCCTTGAAAACCATGTCACATTTTGCAGTTCTACTGATTTAAACACAAGCATCATGTAGCCAAAATTAAACTTCCAAAAGGCTTTTGGGGAAATTGTCAGAATTTTATTGACAAGTAGAAAGGTAAATCTATGTTTTTGGAAAGTGGGAAACTACTGGTAAGTATGCTTCTAACATGGATGGAATTTATGATCTTGAATCATGACTCCTACATCACAATTATTTCTGCGTTCTGCGTCACTCAACCTAAACTGTTAACTGTGAATCCTCTCCATGGATGCTGCTGAGCTTTTCCAGCATTTTCTGTTTTTGTTTTTGATCACAGTTATTTCGGTGCTCTGATCATGCATAAAATTGACATGATATATGTGCCCCAGTTTTAATGCAAAAACCAAAGAATGGTCAGAGGGCACATCCAGTAAAGGATGCCTGGCAGGGTCCTGGAGGTTGGCGGGGGGGGGAGCAGTAGGACACTGTCCAGTATTTAAAGGACTGTATTCTGTTGAAGTGATCACATGTGAGTGTATGACAGCGTATAAAAGAATGCATTTCTGGGAAACAGTGAGCAGCATGAAAGAGTGTGACATGCATTAAAATGGTCACATCTGCCAGACCACTCTTGTGAACGGGTGAACCCTAATATTAAAGGCAAGCTTGTGGCTATTTCTCAGTCGGTTGTGAGGATTGGGGTCGCTGTGATGTTTTAGTAGTGAAACAGAGAATTGGACTTCTGGCTCAGCAACGGGAAGCCAGATCCTTATCTAGCCTGTCTTGCTCAATGAAGGGGGGTCTATCTGTATTCAAGAGAGGAGCATCTTCATTAGTTCAAGTGACAATCTGCTGTTTATGAATGATAATTCATCTCATCCTCCACCCCCTCAAAAATGACTCAGAGATTGCTGAAAAGCTAATATGCTGAACTGCAGCAGGAAATTACTTAGCCACCACCAGCCCTAATATAAAATTCTGTTTTTATTCATTTTTGGTTCATCCAGCACACTGCCTCATATATTGGGTAATAACTATCTTTTATATTAAGTGTAAACAGATTGTCCATTGAAGTTTCTCTTTTCTGTTTGGAACAATTCTCTGGATTTAAATATTTTATTTCTTAATGATTGCATTTTACTGACTGATCATTTGTTAGAATAAAATCATTTTCATTTCATTCCTAATCAGTTGAAAAAATCTTAACTGAGAAACATTAACCTTCTGCATTTTGCATGATATCTGTCTCAAAAGAATTCAACTGTGTGTGTGGGGGGGGAATAATGAAGCACTATATTTATAATAAAATTTAGTATGGTTACCATAAATATGCAAATCAAAAATATTGCTGATGCTGGAAATTTGAAATAAAACCAGGAAGTGCTGGTAACAAGCAGCAGATTCTGACAGAATCCCTGGAGGGAAACAAAGTAGTTAAGATTTTAGGTTGATGATTTCATTGTCACCTTCCTTCTGTGTTGATGTTAAATCATGAGAAGTAGAAATGGACCAAAAAGAACAACAGGGAAGGTCTGTGGTAGGGTTAAATTCCAGAAAGATTAATCAGCAAGTTTTTTTGTGTGATACAACACACAAAAAGAGGGGCAATAAGTATAAGGATGTTTTTTAAATCACAAAAAGTAAGTCAGAGAAAAGTGTTATGATCAAACTTGCTGATCTCAGTACTGAGTCCAGAAAATTCCCAGATGTTAAGGTGCAAAACATTGTTCCTTGAATCTGTATTGAGTGTCATCAGAATACTGGAGCTGTCCAAGACAGAAAGGCCAGAATGGGAGCGTAATGGAGAATTAAAATGACAGGCGATTGGAAACTCAAAGACATACATGCAGACTGAGTGGAGGTGTTCTGCAAAGAAATCACCAGCCTGGGTTTGGTCTTCTCAATGTAGAAGGAAGTAAATCATGAACAGCAAATACAGAATACTGAATTGAAGGAGGTGCAAGTTGTAAAAGAAGTGTTTAGGATTTTTTACGGTAAGAAGAGAGAAGGGGAAAGGAATAGATGTTGCTTCTCTCAAGGTTGCAGGAAATGCCAGCACATGGAACAACCTGATATCTTTTGTCACAACTCTTTACAGCTTTCTGGACCCGATATTGAGATCAAAAATTCAGATTGTGTTTTTTTATTATTGGCTTATTATTTTATCCCTTTATGTTGCATTCAGTTAGATCACAGTCATCAACTAATCCATGCTGATTGTGTTCCCACACTAAACTAGACCCACCTGCCTGTTAGCTGCTTTGTAGTCTTTCACATCTTAGCTCTGTAGTCATTCACACAACACCAGGTTATAGTCTAACTGGTTTATTTAAAATCACACAAGTTTTCAGAGCGCAGCCTGCATCTAACGAAGGTGTCATGTGACTTCTGACTTTGTCCACCCCAGTCCAACACTGGCACCTCCATATGACGTCTCAGCTGGACATGACCTTGGTCCTTTCATTTTATGCATTTCATTCTTCGGTGTTTTCCTCACCTTTGTTAGTTAATTTCTCCTGACTTTCACCTATTCATGGATCTTCCATTTTGTTCTTTGTCATCACTCCTCCTAGCTTAAAAATGTATGTTTCTACCTACCTTCTGTTCTGATGATAGCTCAGTAGTTTGAAACAATAACATTCCATCTTTCCACACATGCTGCCTGAACTGCTGAATGTTCTTCAATAGTCTTTCTATAGATATCTAGACAACTGCATTTCATTGCTGATGTATTCCCTAAATAGATTTCATATGCCACAAAGCATTTTAGCTTCAAACCAACATTAAATTAATTGTGCTCTGATTATATGTTCAGACCATTGTGATGATTGGCAAGATCCCAAACCCCGAAGTTAATCATCTGTTCCAAGCCAAGAAATTAATCAACTTTAGAGTTATGTTACATATCAAAACAATTGTTTGATCAGATAAACCATGCTTGAGTGAAATTACTTGAGATGCAAACAAATTTAATTGCTTACCACTTAGACATATTCATCGATCAGTTGTGAGAGTCAATGTAATTGTGTGTGGTAGCTTTTCTTAAAACATTAGACAAAGTATGCATGAAAGCCCTTCTTGTATTTGACTCAATAAAGAATTGATTGAATCTACCCATGGAAGGTTAAATCTAAAACTATAAAAACTCCTTTATACTATTTGCTGATCAGAAAGAACTTTCTACATTTCCTGCCCATCCTGAAGTTGTCATAATGTTTGAAAACTGCCAAGGAATTTGAATTTCTATAAAATTCCTCTCAAATTTTAAAATGCATTATTAATGATGTTCAGTAATGAAGAGAACGCTACAATATTTTCGAAGTTGAAATTCAGTTTTTACTGCTTAATACTTTTTTTTATTCTGTTAGTAATAATCTGGTTTAGAAGTGTACCTGGGGAGAAGATATTCCATCAGTTTTGTGTTTAGAGTTAACGGAAACAGACCCTTTGGACCAACTCTTCCATGTGGACCAGATATCCGAAATAAATCGAGTCCCATTTGCAAGCATTTTGCCCATATCCCTCTAAACCTTTCCTATTCATGTACCCATCCAAATGCCTACACCACATCCTCTGGCACCTTGTTCTGCACATGCACCATCCTCCACAAACAAAGGTTGCCCCTTAGGTCCCTTTTAAATCCTTCCCCTCTCACCTTAAACCTCTGCCCATAGTTTTGGATGCCCTATTCTGGGAAAAAAGGCCTTGGCTATTCACCCTATGTTTTCCCCTCATGATTTTATAAACCTTTATAAAGTCGCCTAATCAACCTCCAACATTCTAGGGAAAACAGCCCCAGCCTATACAGCCTCGCCATATAGCTTAAACCCTTCAACCCAGCAATACGCTTGTAAATGTTTTCTGAACCCATTCAAGTTTCACAACATCCTTCCTATAGGAGAGAAACCAGAATTGCACACAATATTCCAAAATTAGGCTAACCAATGTCCTGTACAGCCACAACATGACTTCTCAACTCCTATATTAAATGCTCTGACCAATAAAGTTAGGCATACCAAATGCCTTCTTCACTATCCTATTTACCTGCAACTCCACTTTCAAGAAACTATGTACCTGCAATCCAAGGTCTCTTTGTTCAGCAACACTCCCTAGAACCTTACAATTAAGTGTATAAGTCCTGCTCTGATTTACATTCCCAAAATGCAGCACCTCACATTTATCTAAATTAAACTCCATCTGCCGCTCCTCAGCCATTGGCCCATCTGATCAAGATCCCATTGCACTCTAAGTTAACCTTCTTTGCTCTTCAGTGCACCTCCAATTTTGGTGTCATCTACAAACTTATTAATTATACATCCTAAGTTCACATCCAAATCATTTACACAAATGAAAAAGCAGTGACCCAGCACTGATCCTTGTGCACATCAGTGGATATAGGCCTCCAGTCTGAAAAACAACCCTCCACCACTGCGCACCCCACCACTTCTTCTACCTTCAAGCTAGTTCTGTAGCCGGATGGCTAAGTGTCCCAGTATTCCATTGATCTAACCTTGCTAACCAGTCATCCATGAGGAAACTTGTTGAACAACTTACTGAAGACCATAATTGAATACAGTATTCCAAAAGTGTATACAATGATTGAGAAAGTTCTATAATAGTAACTTGGATTTCAAAAAAGCACATGAATGTCTGAAGCAACTGAGTTTCTATAAAATCTGACATTAATTGGAAAAATATTTCATGGTATGAAATGTTTCTTGTTGAATGCAAACCACTCAGCCTGATATTTAGGAAATTTTGAGAAAATTTGTAGCTCAGGTTGAAGTTCTGGATGTAGGTTTGTTCACTGAACTAGAAGGCTCATTTTCAGACATTTCATTACCATACTAGGTAACATCATCAGTGAGCCTCTGGATGAAGTACTGGTTGCATTGCCTGCTTTCTATTTATGTGTTTAGAACTCTATCAATAAACACATTGGCTTGGATCCCATTTACCACCCCCTGAGAAAAAGAACATGAAATGACATCACCACAGGAAATGACATCACCACAGGAAATTGCACCACCAACCCAAGGAAACCCAAACACATAAATAGAAAGTGGGTCATGTACCAGTGCTTCATTGGGAGGCTTACTGATGAAGTTACCTTGTATGATGACAAAATGTTTGAAAAATGAATCTTCCAGCTCAGCGAGTAAACCTACATCCAGAATTTGGGAAAATACTTGGGGAACAAGATAAGTTTGCTTTAAAATCTAGATTCAAGTTAGGCTGTTAATCAGGAATTGGGTTAGAAATCAGAACCTGAGCAGATGACATATGCCAACAAAGCGAAAATTTGACAGGCATTGAACCTGCTAATTACAAGGCCTTAATCTTATTATCGAGAAGTAGTATACTGACAAAGATATTAGTGATAGAGTGGCAAAGTAAATACGCTATAGTGTATTAAAAGGTCTCAAGCCATTTCATCGGTATGTTGAGACAAAATACGATTTACTGTCAAAGATAGCTTTAAAGGAATGTCTTATTGGAGAGACAAGTGAGGACAGAGATATTTAGGGAAAGAAAACTTAAGCATAGAACCTGGATAGCTGAAGACATTACTGACAATTGATGAGTGATAGCAATTGGGCAAGTAGAAGAGCACAGAGAAAAAGACTGCTCCTAAAAGGTTGAATGGCAGGACAAAGCTATAAAGAGAAGTAGGGTCAGAGCCATGGACAGATTTGAACATAGGTATGAGAATTTTAAATTTGAGGTATTGCTGGACAAGGAACTTATGAAGGTTAACATGAATACTTGCAGTCAGCAAATGGACTTTACTGCAAGCCAGAAGATGATAAGCTCAGCAAAATCATGGCATTTAAGATGCATATGGACCAAATAAAGAACTGAGTGCCAACACTTAAGTGCTTTTGATTGAAAACTAAAAGCAAGTGGAAAGCGCTTTCCATCTCACAGCAATGGTTCATAATAATTTTACTGATACTTATGATTACAAGGGTGACAAGATTTAAAATGTGAATTGTCTGCAATGTGCTGTAACAATAGAAAGACTAATTTGAAATGATTCAAACTAGGTGGAAGATGAGACACAAAAAACATACATCATACACCAAGTGTAATTGCGCTGTTTCCAGGTTAATTATATAAATATATATGTAACTTGATCAACAATCTAAAATTGACTACTGACTAAAATAATCACTTCTGCTGATACACATTATTTTCTGACAATATGCTTGGGCGCAAACCTGACATCTTTAAGAGAAATTCCAAAATTTAGATAAAAGATTTGTCAAAGGGCATTAAAAAAAACATCTTTCTTAATTAACATTAGCATGGCTGGTACATAAGTTTTTCATGTTTTTATATCATACATGTTATCAGTTATACTATAGTAGCAAAGATTGTGTTCTCATGGGTGGCATGGTTGCTCAGTGGTTAGCCTTGTTGCCTCATAGTGCCAGGAACCCAGGTTTGATACCAACCTTGGGCATCTGTCTGTATGGAGTTTGCATATTCTCCTCTGGTCTGGTAGGATTTCCTTCACATGCTCAGTGTCTTACCACAGTCCAAAGACGTGCAGGTTAGGTGGAACGGCAATGCTAAATTGCCCATAGTGTCCAGTGATGGACAGTTTAAGTGGATTAGCCATGAGAAATGCAGGGTTAGAGGAATAGCGTAAGGGGGTGTGAATGGGTGAGATGCTCTTCAGTGAGTTGATTTGGATACAATGAGCTGAACGGCTTGTTTCTAACCTGTAGGGATTCTGTGATACAATGCCTTCTGCTGTACCATGCAATACAGTGTCATGTCACTACATTACACTACATGTAATCTCTATTACATTCACTTAATATTTACCATTCTGAAAGCATGTTTTATTAAGTTACATTACATAAAGCAAAGAATAAATATTTGGAAAAAATGAGTAGGACTGCAAATGTTCATCCAACTTTAGCTGTGGGCTGAGGTATTGATAATTATATTTTGTAGTTTGAAAGGATTCACTCAAGATCAGAGCACAACATCTGTTTGTCACCACGGCCCATAACTAATCACACCAATTAATTGTGAGAGAGTCTGCTTTAAATGTTATTCATGTTGTCAATATTCATGTTTGTTATGGGAGGCTATGGTGCAGTCCCATTCTCACTGCATTAGCAGACAAGATACTTAGGTAGTGCTCTCAGGACTTGAGATCAAATCTGGAGCTGTCTATGGCCAAATGCAGTCAGACTTGGAAAATATCCAGACCTGGCCTGACAAGTAACATTTGCACCATGCAAGTGCCAAGCAATGACTGTTACCAACAAGAGAGAATCTAACATGATTGGGGGCGGGGGGCGGTGTTGAATGGGGTTGGGGGACAGGGGGTGGGGTTGGACAGGGTTCTGGGGTGTGTGGGAGCAGTATTGGGGGCAGAGGCTTACACACTTTGTGCTGGGGGCTGGAGTGGGAGGGGTGGGTGGTATGATGGACCGGGTTGGGGGGCGTGCAATGTTGGAAGGAGTTTGGGGGTTGGGGGAGGGGGGTGTAATCGATTAATTATATTAAGATTAATTATAGTAAGATTAAGTAATCGATTATCCAAACGAAATACTGCCCGCCCATCTCGTTCAGATAATCGAGGTTCCCCATACATCTTCAAAGGTAATTGTTATCGTGAGAGATCATTTACTTGAACTGATAACTCTGTTTTAGTTAGAATTATTTTATTTTATAAGATTTTCATGTTTTATAGGTTTTACTTAATAAGAGGGCAAATGGAGAAATATTTGGGGTCATGTGATCTATTCTGAATTCTGTAGTCAAGGCACCCCACATCATTGTTAAAGATTAAATTAGATTACTTACAATGTGGAAACAGGCCCTTCAGCCCAACAAGTCTACACTGACCCGCCGAAGTGGAACCCACCCAGACCATTCCCCTACATTTACCCCTTCACCTAATACTACGGGCAATTTAGCATGGCCAATTCACCTAACCTGCACATTTTTGGACTGTGGAGGAAATGGGAGCACCCAGAGGAAACCCATGCAGACACGAGGAGAATGTGTAAACTCCACACAATTGCCTGAGGCGGGACCAGGTTATTTTATTGGGAAAGCACAAGATGATGTAAACCAATAGTAGAGGAAGTTTTGCATGAATGGGCAACTTTCAAGGTCATCTTTCAAAATTCTATAAACTCTGGAACAGTTCCTATGGTTTGGAGGATAGCTAATGTAACTTCACTATGGGGAGTTATAGGCCAGTTATTCTGGCACTGGTAATAAGAAAAATGTTGCTGTCAATTATAATTTTTTTAAAATCAACCTGTGCAGAAGTGTTATAGCACACCACATGAACAGACTTAAACCTAGGTCTCCTGGCTCAGAGGTAGGGACTGACTCCTGCCCTCTATAAAAGATTTAATAGCAAAGCATTTGGACAAACAATGACAGGATTGGACAGAGTCAGTATCAATTTACAAAAGGGAAATAAGGCTTGACAAATTGACTGGAACTTCTCAAGAATGTAACTAGTCATGGTTGATAAAGGGAGCCTGTGAATGTGGTTTACTTGAAATTTTGGAAGGCTTTCAATAAAGTCCTACATAAGAAATTAGCGTGCAAAATTAAAGTACACACGATTCAGAATAGTGCATTGACATGAATGGAGAAATAGATGGCAGACAATTTACAGAGAATAAAGAATAAATGGCTCTTTTTCTGAAAGATAGCCAATGATTTGTGGGGTGCTGCAGGGATCTGTGCTTGGACCCCAGCTATGCACTATATATTATTTAGATGAGGGAACTAAATATAATATCTCCAGGTTGGCAAGCAACACAAAGCTGCATGGGAATGTGAACTGTGAAGCGGATGCATTGATGTGTCATTGTAATTTGGACAAATTGAGTGAGTGGGCATGGCAGATTAAGTATAATGTGGATAACTGTGAGGTTATCCTCTTTGGTAGCAAAAGCCGGAAGGCAGATTCTTCTCTGAATGGTGATAGATTAGGAAGCAAAGTGGTGCAATGACAGCTAGGAGTCCTTGTACACCAGTCACTGAAATTAAGCATGCTGGTGCAGCAGGCAGAAAATACCGCAAATGCTTTCTTGGCCTTAATAGAAATAGGATTTGAATACTGGAGCAGAGAAGTCTTGCTGTAATTGCACAGGGCCTTGTTGTGACCCATTCCTGGAATATTGTGCGTAGGTTTGATCACCTTTCCTAAGGAAGAGTATCCTAGCTCTGGAGAGAGTACAACAAACGTTTACCTTACTGATTTCTGGGAAGTTCTGAAGAAGGACCACAGGACACAAAACATTAACTTTGCTTTTTATCCCCAGATGCTGCCAGACCTGCTGAGTTTCTCCAGCAATTTCTGTTTTTGTTTCAGATCTCCAGTATCCACAGTTTAAAAGAATGGGGGCGGATCTTAAGGAAACCTATAAAATTCTAACATGACTGGAAAGGGTAAATCAGGAAGAATGTTCCTGGTGACTAACGAGTCCAGAAGCAGGTGTCACGGTTTAAAGAAATAGAGCAAGCCATTCAGAAATGAGATGAGGAGAAATTTCTTCATCTAGAGAATGCTGAGCCCATGAAATTATTTGCTACAGAAAGTGGTTGAGTCCAAAACATTGAACGTTTTTGAGAAGACTATAGGGATATTTCTTAGGACTAAAAGGATCAAAAGGTATGAAGCAAATGCTAAAACAGGTTACTGAGTTGGATGATTAGCTATGATCACACCGAATGGCAGAAGAGGCTCAAAGGGTCAAATGGCCTACTCCTGCTATGTCTTTATGAATCTGTGCTGAGAGTGTTATTCCTTAATGTCAGATAAAAAAACATTATGAATAATTCATTAACAGCAATACTTCAACTATCCATTTAATTTCAAGATAAAATAATGTTGGAAATCTAAGTTATATTAAATAAGCACTTCTACCATTTTACAAAGCTGATATCATTTATTTTACCATGGAGCTGGGTGACAAAGGGGAATGGGTCAAATAAGTCCTTCAACTGGCAATATTCCTGAAGTTCACAGGCAGATAGGTGAGAAAGAGAGACAGCAATGTTTCTGAGGTCTAGCGTGTAAGAATGTGGGTGGAAGCTCACACTCAGATCTAAAATACAAAATGCCTAAGGATTTGAAAAAGAGTGGAAAACTTAGAAGTTGTAGAACAGAGAGACCCGCAAGTTCAGGTACATAATTCTTTGATGTTTGCATCACATATATATTGGATAGTTAGGAAGGTGTTTGGCATGCTTGTCTTCATTGTTCAGACCTTTGAGTGTAGGAGTTGGGATGTTAGGTTGAGGTTGTACAGGATTTTTTTTAGTACTATCAAGTTTTTGTATATCAAACACAATTATAAACGAGCACTTTTCTTTGTAATCATTTTTCCTGCTTGATCCAATCCAAATGGATTTTCCATTGGGCCTATGGAAAAATGTCAGCAAAATCAAATAATGAATTTATGCATCAACAGAATATCAATGAAAGTATTTAAGAAAACTCTTCGATAGACACATGGATGATAGTAAAATGAAGGGTATGTAGGTTAGTTTGATCTTAGAGTAAAATAAAAGATCGGCACCACAACGAGGGCCAAGAGCCTGTACTATGCTGTACTGTTCTATGTTCTAAAAAGTTAAGCAGCTATGTTGTTAATAGCATTCAAAATCCTTGGCAAATGCTGGTTAGAGGAATGGAGGTGTTCGGGTTTGGGAAAGAGGTCAAAAGTCAATATTATTTGAGAGAAAGATACAGAGCTTTACTTCTCCCTCTGGCTAAAGATAAAATGCAAATGATCAGTATGGTCTCTCACAGTAACTTTTTTAGGTAAGCAGAAAGACAACTTATTTAAAAGTTGTACATACCAAAATTTTACCACATTGAAATTCTTGCACCGTACTAAGAGGGAACAATGAAGACTATTCCATGTTCCACCTTACTTCCAGCCTCAGCTTACAAACCAGCTCTACAGTGTGTGACATGTAGATACACAGAGTGCACCCAGTCAAATCTGTAATTCCTGATTAGTTTGCTCAAACTTTAATTTTTTTTTATTCCTTTGCAGTATTCTCATGACAAAAATAAAAAAACACAGGAAATATCTGTGATAAGAGAAAATATGTGTTGGCATTTTCAGCATCGAAAGATATGAGCACACAAAAATAGCAGGAGTAGACCACTCAGCTTCTTTGGCCTTCTCTGCCTTTTGAAGATGATTATGATTGACTTGATTATTCTGCATTCATGCCCATATGATAACTTTTAACTAGCCTGGTTATTATTGCTTTTCCCCATCAGTCAATATCCATGATTTGCTGGGTGCCTGGACTTCCTTGATCACCAGCAGAGATGTGAGACAGATAGAAGACTGCCCTAAAAGAAGCACTAGGGGAGTTATAGGTAAGGGCAGTTCTATGGTCAGATGATGAATCATTTCATGCCCTCCTCAAGGATATGATCCAGCAATGGGAGATTCTCTGATTGGACGATGCAATTCTACATTGTACAAAAGTAGCTCTCAGCAGTCACAGTGACCTCTACTGTAATTTGTTTTCACTTTATGAGGAGTATACATTAAAACACATGATATGAAGCATTTCAGAAACAATGTCCATGTGAAATTAAAAAGAATTTGCGGATTTATAACAGAGCAAGCTACTTTGAGAAACTGTAGGGAAGAATTGGAAAAACAGAGTTCAACTTTGAATTATTGGGTGGGTCAGGATGGCCGTGAATGTTCCGGCCTTTATTGAATTGAATTGCATTGAATTAAATTTATTGTCATGTGTACCGAGGCACAGTGAAGAGCTTTATCTTGCAAGCAATACAGTCAGATCACATAGTTAAATAGCATCGATAGTAAATAAGAGGTAAACAGCAGCAAAAACAAAAACACAGTTATTAGCAATTTTTAAAAGCATGTTATTAAGTTTAAAGAGTGTAGAATGACTGTAGGAAATAGGAAACTTAGATCTGCATGCAGGAGCTTGTAAGGAGTTGACCATATCCGGCGCCATCTTGCTCCTTGAAATGAAAGATAATGAAGGATAGAAGCAGAAGTTTTGTCTGTCTCTTGTTCCAGCAGCACCCCTGGCAATTGTGACCACCCTGCTGGACCGCAGTGAGTCAACTGAAGAAGAATCAGGAAACTAGAACAAAGTCAGTATAATTATGGGAGTCAACCCTTTCCTTCCCTTGATCCCCACACTGGAGTGGTCACAAAGCATAGCAGTTTTTATTAACAGCCCAGATACTTGAGTGCAGCCTCCTAGACTATGGATAAAAATCCTCATGGTGATAGGAGGAGGTACTTATTTTAAGGCCTCAGTTGGGCTTTAGATAAGTAGGTCAAGTGTAATCCTCCTGTAAAATACCCATGGAGCAGGTGGAGATGTCGGCAATGGAAACAGCATTGCGATCAAGGTGTCAAATAAAATGTATCCTCCTGCTCCCTTCTTACCCTGCTCCTGTTATCCCTCTGTTGGGAAGGTTTATCATTTTAGCCTGTATCACAAGTAATTTTTTTCTTTTCTCCATATAGCCTGGAGTGAAGCAGCCACTATCTTATTGCAGTATAGCCCATTTTACAAACAATTTTTTTCAAAACTGCTGTACATATTTTCCTCACTGTGTTTTCTTTTTAAATTAGTTTTCCATGCTCTATAAGAAAGGGAATAGATTATTCTAGTCATACATTGGATTATTAACTGAGAAACTGATTTACAAATGCAGGTTTGAAGTTATTATGCTATTTTCTGATTTATTCAGTTTTGCTACTAAAGATATCCCACAGCTTCTTTCTTCAATGATGAGTTGTGAGAGAAGTGCAAGGAATATACTTAATCCTTCAAAAATACAAAACAAATTTCTTAATGAATGTTGCTCATACAATAATTCTGCACATAATGCATTTGAAAATTTATGTATGTACTTATTAATGTCCTTACCACAGGCAAATATTGTGTGATTTAGTCATCAATAATGTAGCTGTGGGACACCACAATTTCACTGCTGGAAAATGATCTGGATTTTCAAATGCTGAAGCACAAACAATGTATCTTTCTTTTCATGCAGAGGAAAAAATAATTGGAAAATGGCTTTCGAGGTTCAGCTAATGGCTTATATTGATTTTAGAAGATACTGTAATTTTAATACTTTAAAAAATGCAATAAAACTTAAATGTAGTGTGATCTGTATATACCAAAGTAGTGGTGAATGCTTTCAAAATTATTTAAAAACAATATTGACAGAACATTACAGGGGTCTGAAATATGTGGACAAGAGTGAGATTTGTGGCAGGTTCGGCCAAGAAGTCCTATGAGTCTGATCTTGGTATCTGGAGTATTTCACGCCGTTTCTTAGATATGTTTAAGCAACCTTGCTCAGACATATTGAGACTCATCTCTGGAATAGGTCAGGCTTGAACCTGAACCAATGCAAGTGTATAGTATTTATTGGGAAAACATCAATGGATTTCAAATTCACTAAGTAAATCACTCTGCCACAGCTACAAAAGACATTCAACTTGTATGATTTTGACAAGCGCCAAGGCAAGTGTCCTTTTTTGGGCAGTGGTGAGTTGCCAATTAAGAGGGATTGATATTTGTTAAATTTTTTTTAAGGACCCAACTCTCCTCATTAATATCCAGCTTTGTATTTTAACAAACTCCTCGTACAAGCAAAATGTTGAGAAAACTTGACATGGAAATCAGAGTGGTTACCTGGTGATTCAGCTCACCACTTGCTCCAAAAGACCTTCAAGCTGGACACCAAACATCAACATCTAAAGACATGCTCGATGTGCATGGGACCACATATACTCCATATCCATGGATACTGACATCCAATATGTGCCAGCCACTCGGAATCCGAATGCTACATCTCCAATTCACTTACGGGACAGACCTACACTTCAGTGCTTACCTCAGGCTGCAATGGCAACTATCATTGTAATGCTGTAGCAAGGACACTGTGCACTCAGGGACCGGCACCGAGCACATTGACTGGATCAGGCTGCATATTTGGGCTCCTCATTTGCTGTCATAGTGCTCACTCACTTTACCCTGTCTGGAAGCTCACAGTATCCCTGGCTTGCATGCCTTGCCCTCAGCCAGAAATACCAGGCTCATATTACTTCTGCCATGCCATGCTGTTTAGCGCAAATTCAGAAATCTTGTCAAGGTTGTCAGCAGATCTCAATTAAGTCAAGAGAGAAAGCCTTTGCTCAGTGGGTGTTGGCATAATAAATCAAGGGCACCTTCCAATAGTAGTGCAGGCTGAGACATGGTCAGTCAGCAGCTCAGATGGTCAGAGTCAGAATCATCTCCTTATAAGTAGTGAAGAGGTGAATATTGGGTAGCCCATAACACATCTGAGTTTTTCTGCTGCTTTCCTCCTGGACTGTGAGACAGACAGGTATTGAGATAGATGATAATAGGTGGCATAGCTATAACTTTTAGCTCAGGTGAGGATGTGTGCTGAGGAAGTGAATATCAGTGCAAAGCAATAGGGTGGGGGCCAGCAAGTAAAGGAAGGTGCTGTCAACAACAGTGAGTCTGGTAGAGCAAGTGACTTAGTGGGAAGTGGGTACAATAGCAGAGATAGAGGATGGTAGCAGTTATTTGGCAACAATTAAGGGGAGGTGATAGCCCAGAGGTATAATCGCTAAACCTTTAGTCCCGAGACCTCGGTAAAGTTCTGGGGACCCAGGATCTAATCCCATTGTGGCAGATGATAGAAATTGAATTCAATAGATATCTGGACTTAAGAGTCTCATGATGGCCATGAAACTGTTGCTGATTCTCAGGGGAAAAAAACATTGCTAATGATTCATTAATACCAGTAAGCAAGGAAATCTGCCATTCTTACCTTAGCTGGCCTACATGTGACTTCAGACCCACAGCAATGTGACCAGCTTTTAACTGCCCTCTGGGCAATTAGGAATGGGCAATAAAAACCCACATCCCATAAATGAATAAAGAAATTACCTGGCAGAGCGGGGAAGCTCACTGATTCTTTTTGCACAGTATTGTGCTTTCCCACAGTGGGCTGAGACTGATTTAAACCAGGTAACAACCTGGGACTAGGCTGGCATGGTCTGATGTCATGACCTCCATTGCTGGCTCTGGGGGAAGAAGATGCCATGTCTTTGCACCATCCCATCCAGTAGGGCCTCCAAGTCCCTGCTACTCAGCAGGACATTGATCGCCCTATGCCTTCCATGTCCAGGGCAACTGTCAGGAATTGTACAGGACTTCTCTGTATTGAGAGTACTTTTACAAGTGCGGAATCTGTTCTTAAAATGGTGCAAGTGTAACAGATACTGGTTGAAGTGGGATTTCTTCTGAGCAGTATGTTGTGACAGGAATGGCATATGGTAAGATGAGGTTTGCAGTTAGACGAGAGATAGGTAATTACTGAGGTTACTGAGTTTGGTAAGATATGGCAAGAAAGCATACTGGGCTTCACAACACAAATCCTTTCAAGAAAGTCAACACAATTAGCGTCACATGGGTCCATAGCCAAACAAATTATGATTCTGCCCTATTTTTGCATTTATCCAAGTGAGTGATGTTCAGTGCTGATCACGTGGACATTTTGTAGTTTGCTTTCAATAACTGCATCAACTGTTGGCACTTAAAAATATTATGGACCAGTTAGAAGTGCTATCTCTGTTCCCTCAAAAGCAGACATTTAATTTTGATATCAAATCACCAATACATCAATTTTATTGGATACCACTTCATAGTCTCCCATAAGAAATTAGTTGAACTCAGCAGAATGTCATCTGTATCAAAATAACCTTAAGTAAAGATTTCAGACATGTGTACAGATTGTGGCTGCCTCTTGAAATTAGATTGTGTCCCAGAAGGGTGGACATACTCATTGTTGTAGAGGTTACTAAAGCCACTATATTCAGTGATGATACATCCTATTCATAATTTCAAATATGGACTGCATTTGTATGCATGTTTATGAAGTTACCATTTACATTTTGAAATTGACACTCACAAAGTTAGGTGATGGGCAAGATCAGGTGCCATTTGTAATTGCAACACAGATGATCAGCAGTTTCTGGAAAGTTCCTAATCAAACCACACTAAGCAGGGTCCTTCTCCCTTACCCATGAAGTTAGACAGCCAGATGGAACTTGTGGGAATTAAGTCTACTATTGTCTGTGGCTTGCCCCCCACCACCACCTCTTGACTTCACATATCCAAGTTTAATCTTTAATAAAGGTAAATTAAAGAGACTGATTTTTCACATGTGATTATAAAAAGGCCATCATCTACTACCTTTGTGTGGGGCTGAACATTGAAATAGAAGAAATGTTATTAAGTCTGGATGTACATAAGCACTAATACATTACTAGAATCAGATGGGTTGCAATCGGGAATACTGAGGGTAGTAAGATGAAATTGCAGATATATCAGCCATAACAGCCTGATATTCTAGGATAGACAATGATGTAAGAGCAGTGATGTTTTATAAATGTTATATTCATGTTCATAAAATGGGAAAAGATAACCCCCTAACAACTACAGGCCAATCAGTTTACCCTTGACATTGGGAAACCTTTAAGACGTAACAATCAAAGAGAAAATGAAGTTCACTTAGAGAAATACAGTTTAATCAGATAAAATCATCAAGATTTTGTTCAAGATAAATCATGCTGAATTAACTTGATTGAGCTTCATGACGTGGTAATGCAGAGAGGTAATGATGGTAATGTTGTCCATATGACATAAAGGTAACGCCGCCATTGTCTTATCAGATCATAGTGTTGCTCATTCATTGGAGAGAGAATAACTGGTGATGAGTTAACACCTCATACCTTAGGCAAAAGGAGAGGTTGAGAAGGAGAGTCCTTCATGGTAACCTCAGCAGGTGCAGGAATTGAACCCATGCAGTTAGTATCAATCTACTTCATAAAATAGCTATCCAACCGACTCAGATAACCAGGCCCCATCATGTAATTGAATTGAATTGAATTAAGTTTATTGCCATGTGTAACAAGGCACAGCGAAAAGTTTTATCTTGTGAGCAAAATAGGCAGATCACATAGTTGAAAAGCATAGATAAATAAATAGGTAAACAGCGACAAAACCACAAGTACAGGCGAATGTTTGTGGGTCCATTCAGAACTCTAACAACAGTTGGATAGAAACTGTTTTGAAACCAGCTGTTGCGTGTGTTCCAGCTTCTGTACCTTCTCCCTGATGGTAGAGGTTGTAAAACAACATTGCCAGGATGTGATGGATCTTTGAGAATGCTGGCGGCCTTTCCTTGACAGCAGGCTTGGGAGATGGATTCTTTGGATGATCTCTATGATTGTCCATGCAAGTTCACCACTCTCTGTAACTGTCTCCAATCTTGAATGGTGCGGTTGCCATACCAAGTAGTGATTAGATTAGACTACTTACTGTGTGGAAACAGGCCCTTCGGCCCAACAAGTCCACACCGACCCGCTGAAGCGCAACCCACCCATACCCCTACATTTACCCTTTATCTTTCACTACGGGCAATTTAGCATGACCAATTCACCTGACCCGCACATCTTTGTGACTGTGGGAAGAAACCAGAGCACCCGGAGGAAACCCACGCAGACACGGGGAGAACATGCAAACTCCACACAGTCAGTCGCCTGAGGCGGGAATTGAACTCAGGTCTCTGGTGCTGTGAGGCAGCAGTGCTAACCACTGTGCCACCGTGCCATACATCCAGACAGAAGGCTCTCGATGGCACAACTATAAAGGTTGGCAAGAATATTCACCATCATGCCAAATGTCCTCAGCTGCCTGAGAAAGAAGAGATGTTGTTGGGCCTTTGTAACTAGAATGCCCACATGAAGAGTCCAAAAAAGCTTATTGTGGATGACCACTCTCAGGAGTTTGATACTCTCCACTTGTTCCACCTCTGTGCTGTTAATGTGTAGGGGGGCATGAGTAATATCCCGCTGAAAGTCAATCATGAGTACCTTGGTTTTGCCGGCATTGAGAGCTAGGTTGTTCTCAGTGCACCATTTTTCCAGGTCTTCCATCTCTCATCTATAGTCTGTTTCATCTCCATCTGAGATTCGATTGACTATGGTGGTGTCATCGGCGAACTTGTAAATGGCAAGTATTTGGCGACACAGTCATGGGTATACAGTAGGGGGCTGAGTACACATCCCTGGGGGGGCTCTAGTATTGAGTGTTAATGACGATGAAATATTGTCCCCAATCTTCACTGATTGTGGTCTGTGGGTCAGGAAACAGAGGATCTAGTTGCAGAGAGTGGGGCTTAGTCTGAGATCACTAAGTTTATTAATCAGTCTTGAGAGGATAATAGTGTAGTCAATGAACTGTAGTCAATGAGTAGGATTCTTATGTAACTGTTCTTGGTGTCAAGACATTAAAGGGAGGAGTGAAGGGCAAGTGATATGGTATCTGGTGTGGATCTGTTGGTCCAATAGGCAAATTAGAGTGGGTCAAGAGTAGTGGAGAGTCTGGACTTGATTAATGCCATGACCAGCCTTTCAAAGCACTTCATAACTACCGAAGTTAGGGCCACTGGCGGTAGTCATTGAGACATGCTGCATGAGCCTTCTTAGCCATAGGGATAATGTTGGCACCCTTGAAACAGGCAGGGACAGTGGCCTGCTGCAGGTTCTTGATCTCAAACTGAACATTAATTAAGGCATGTTTAAAGAGGGAAACATTCTTTGCATATGTTCTGCATAAGTTAGCTTCCGAGTTGGTGAACAGCTCCATTTTGCATTGTGGTCATGCAAAAGGTGCATTTGGGATGTCTGACCTTATTTTATGCTTTTTTAAGCAGAATTGTTATTTATACCTAGATTGTGTACAAAGTCATATTTATTGTAATTCTGAAAGCCCTTTGCTTGCTGCTCAGAGAAAGTGGTGTTGAGTCATTTTTGATGATATTTCAATTTGGTGTTAAGAAGGGAATGTTTTCCTCTTTAAACATGCTTTAATTAATGTTCAGCTTGAGGTTGAGAAACTTGAGTCCCACACAAAGATTCTGGTGTTAAACAAAAATAATTACAATGACATGAGAACAGATTTAATCTAGTGAACTGTGTGGAAAGACTGAAAGGTCAGGCAATTGAGGAACAGTAACAAACATTTCAGGAAATATTCAATCCTTCCTAATTAAAATATATTCCAGAGAGAAAGAAAGATCATAAGAAGAGTAAAAACATCCATAGCTAAGCAAAGAAGTAAAAGAGGATGTAATGGCAAAAACTAAGGTACCATGTTGTAAAGGTCAGTGGCAAGCTGGAGAATTGGGAAACTTTGAAAGTCTAACAAAGGGTTATTGAAAAGGTAATAAAAAGAGCAGAAAAGAATTAAGAAATCCATGCAAAACATAGAAACATAAAAAGGACAGTACTAGCTAAACTGAATGATTGAATCTTGGAGGATGAAAGTGAGTTGATAATGGGGATCTCAGAAATGTAAGAGGCAAGAAATCAATACTTTGCCTCAGTTTTCATGGTGGGTGATGTTGAAATCATCTCAATAATAAGGTAATAGTGAAAAGATATAAAGGAAATTATTGGGATTAAAGGTAGACAAGTTCCCAAGATCTTATGGCTCACATTCTGGACTCTTAAAGCAAGTGGTAGCAGAGATAATTGGATGCATTGGTTATAATACTCAAATTCTCTAAGTTCTAGAAAGGTTCAGTGATTTGCAAAAATACTGTGTAAGAAAATATAGACCGGTTAGTTTAATGCCTATCATTGGGAGATTGTTGGAATCAACAATTAAGAAAATAAAAAGGGAACATTTGGAGAATCTTCACAGTTTCAAGAAGGGTAAATCATATTTGATTAAGTAACAAACAAAATGGATAATGGAGGTACTGCAGATCTAACATATTTGGTTTTCCAGAAGCACTTAATAAGGAGCAGCACAAAGGTTGATGCACAAGGAAGGATCACGTGATGATAGGGATTACTTATGACTTGGAGAAAGGTTTAGCTAACCAATGGAAAATACTCAGGATGGGATAAATGGATCTTTTTTTCTGGTTGACAAGTTTTAATTAGTGGGGTGCACAGGATTCAGTGCAGAGGGATCTGGGTGTCCTCATGCATGAATCACAGAAATCCAGTATGCAATTACTGCCGGTAATAAGGAAGGCTGATGGAATTTTGGCATTTATTACTAAAGCAGTAGAGTGTACAAGGACTGAAGTGTTGATGCAATTGTACAAGACATTGACAAGACTACTCCAAGATCTGGAGTACCGGAGTTTAAGTCCCTTACTTGAAGAAGATGTAACTGCATTGAAGGCAGTTTACGGAAAATCCAGTAGATTAATTTCAAAAATGAAAGGTTCATCTTATGGGGAGAATTTGAGCAGTTTTGGTCTATACTCAGTAGAATTCAGAAGAATGAGAGGAGATCTAATTGAGATATACACTCTACTGAGGGGGATTGATGAAGTAGCTGGAAAGCAAATGATTCCTCTTGAAGGGCAATCTAAAATGAGAGATCGTGGTTTTAGGTTAATGGTGACATATTTAAAACAGTCGGGCAGAAATTACATCTCTCATCGGGGGTGGATCTGAGAGTTCACTATCTTAGAGTGTATTGAATTCTGTGGAGGAGGTGGAACGTGGAGGAGATAAACAGATTTTTAATTAATAATGAGGAGTAAGGTTTCGGAGAGTAAGCAGGGAAATCGTATTGAGGCCAAAATGGCAGTGCTGGCTTGAGGGGCTGAATTGTCTACTCCTGCTTCTAATTCTCATGTTCTTATGAAAATGTCATATGCTATTTTTTGTGGTATTTCCTCCTTAGAACATGTAGTGTGGACAAAAGAGAACCACTTGTCTCATTGAGCTTGTTAATAGTAAACACATGCACTTGTAAGAATCCACTTGTAGGAAGTGGATAGGCACAGGTAAGTTCTTAGAGAAAGATATATTTCAATTTTTACCTGACCTGCAGAAAGAATTAAGCAAAGCTCCATTAAACAAATTTGATACTAGGAAATATGCTATTTAATGCTGAACATTTTAGTTTCACACTTAGAAGGATCCCAGTTGGGCTAATAATCCCAACAAAATAATTTATCTGCATAAACTGAAGGTGTAAGACTGGAATACATCAAAAACACCTTTACCCATAATAGGCCAATTGTTCAAGAAAAACTTATTACATTGACATGCCTTCCAAAATACTGAGACGCACCATTTGGTAATCGTCAATGGATTCACAATTTTGAAGAAAATCTTATAGTTCCAGCCTACCCTGACATTAAATATGCAGTTTGCATCTTGGACTGCATCACAACTAATTGTATATGTCAGTCAGGCACCTCCATTATTCATTGTCTAAATTTATAAAATTATGTGGAGTTACTATTTTTCCGTTAGTCTTTAAAAATTTGAAATTAAACATTTGGCTTGCTTACTTGTACTGTATAAACACATGGTTTTGTTATTGTAAAGGTTAAACAGTTGACAGTCAATAACCATTACAATATATCTCCAAACCATCAATAGCAATTTTCGAAATCATAAAGAATTTTTTCAGTTTGTAGATGATACCAAACTAGAATGGGGCATTAGAATCAGCTCTCTGGTCTGCCCAAACCTTGTTGGTCTTCCAGAGCAAGGAGCTGACCTTGTCCAAGTGTTGCAAATTGGCATATTTCAAGGTCCAGAACTACAGTCTGTTCTGATATAACGCGATGATTCATTTCCTGTGCAATCCTGCTTTATGAGAAAATTGCAGCACCATTTAAACCGTTGGGAGTGGAATCATGTTATAGTCAATGCAGGTAAAGAAAGTTTGTGTTCCACAAATGGTCTAAATTCTGCAATTGCATTGCAGACAATTCACATTGAGGAAATGCACATTAAAGCAGAACTGACTGTACATGCTGAGGGCTACGCTAAAACTTGGCATAGCTGCCACCAAGGCACGGTGGGGGAACCCTACTATGTAAGTCTTTCTGTTAAAGTTAAATGGGGATTGTTTCAGTTATTGGACTCTCCCAGTGCCTCAAATTTGTGTAAACATAGTTTTGTACAAGTTGGAAATGACTTTGATTTGTTTGCTGGATAGAGTCAAACTCCAAGCTTTTGCTTCTTCATATGTTACTGTACAGAACTGAACTGCTTTAGGGCCGTGTGTATATAAAGATATTTTGTGAATGAAGTATATTTTTGAAATTTTTAAAAAGGACAAAAAAACCAGGATCTGGATCAGTGGTGCTGGAAGAGCACAGCAGTTCAGGCAGCATCCAACGAGCAGCGAAATCGATGTTTCGGGCAAAAGCCCTTCATCAGGAATAAAGGCAGTGAGCTGGAAGCATGGAGAGATAAGCTAGAGCCTATTATTACTGGTGCAGATGGGGATGTATCCCAAGCAAGTGATTAGGTGGCACAGAGGGCATGCATGCTTGGTGGTGTCTGAGGTTGGGATGAATTTCAGTATGTGGGAAAACTGTTGCAGGCATTAGAGTGGTGGAACATGAACCTCAGTGAGCACTGAGGACTGGAGCAGAGATAGAATGAGTGGGTGGTATGAGAGAGAAGATGGTGGTACTTACACTGGAATGTGAACATCTTCAACATTATGCATTCTTCTAGATTCGAGACTGGCACTGGGAAAGCACAGCCGGTTAGGGAGCATCTGAGGAGCAAGAAAATTGATGTTTCGGGCATAAGCCCTTCATCAGGAATAGCTTTCTTCCAGAAGGCTAAGATTGCATTACCCTCAGACCAGGCTGGCATGAACAGATGTCATGGATTCCACTGCTGGGCCTGGGGAGGACATTGGCATCATTCCATCCAGTAGGACATCCATGAACCTGACCACAAAGCGGGGAACAGATTTCACCACGTCTGCCACATCTGGAGCAAACGTCAGCACCAGTGCAGTACAGTTCCTGAATGACAGAGCGTATCCAGGTATACAATGGAGTTTTAGCAATGGTCTGGGTGTAATGGATGCTGGTGAATTCTGGGATATGTGCTGAGTGTCAAGTTGTTCTGGGAATGGCATGTGGTAAAGTTGAGTGGAAATAAGACATGAGACATGTCATAGGAATATGGCAGATAATTGATGAGGTGGGTTTGGTAAGATTGAGCAGAGGTTTCATTAGTTTTTGAGGTGACAAATTTTCCAAACAATTCAATGCAGTTCAGGCTTAGGCATAAAATCATAAGGTTCAGCCCAGTTATTTGTTAAAATAAGGATATAATCTTTTAAAGTGAGAATAAGTGCTGTTTATTAACATGAAAATAAGAACAGTCTTTACTATTGTTGCAGATCTGGCTTGCTTGAAGATCTTAATTCCGAAGTGAGGGGGTTAAAAATGTGAAGTCAAATTAAGCAGTTTCAAAACATTCTCTACACAAATAGTTGAAGGTTATTCCAACTGTGTACAGTGCAGAACAGCATCAGCTTTCAACAGAGTGAGGGCAAACACACTAGACCCCACTGAAAAACCCCACTGCTTGCAATTATTGAATATTACTGACAGCTAGATTGATGCTCCGTTTCAGCATAAGGGCAGTCTTACAGATTGTCATCTGTGCAATTGAATGTACATGCCGTAATGAGTGTGTGGTTGTATATATTTTGTAAATAAAAGTAATCTGTGTTTACAATGGATGCAAGGTATCTGACAAACTGACTCCCAGAAGTTACATGACCAGTCTTGCTGCTGCTGTTGGGACTAAACCATACTATCTCAAGAAGAAATCTCAATAAATCCATTGAAATTCAGTCAGCACTTCCAACACTCAACAGAGTCTCATTGACAATGACTTCTCTGAAGGTGTCTGTCCATCTCACCAAAAAAACTAACAGAATGGGAACCAAACAAGTTTTCGGATTAGACAGTTAAAACTTGACTGAAAGATAAAGGAGCCTTTACTGACTTTGATGATAGCTGAGTCTGTTCTGCTCTATACACAGTTAGAATGACCTTCAATTAGAACGACCTTCAGAGAAACCTTTGCAACTGCTTAATTTGACTTCAACTTTCTAACTTCTTCTCTTCGAAATTAAGACCTTGAAGCAAGCCAGGTCTGTAACAATTGCAAAAACTGATCTCATTTTTTAAAAAAAGCATGTATTCTCACTAACTTTAAATGATTGTGTCTATATTTTAGCAAACATCTATGAGCTGAAACTTACATTATTTTAGCTAAACCCAATCTGCATCAAATTCTTTAGAGACTTTGTGGCTGCGCAGCCAAGCAAGTTCTCCATTGTATCTTACAAATCTGCCTCATCAATTAGCTCCATCTTGATCACAGTTGGTTCTTTTTTCTCTTCGATGTATCCCAGTCTTACATTGCAATTTTTTTTTTGTCAAGCAATGTTTTGTTTTTCTTCTGATGTAATTATAAAATTGGAAATTTGAACTCAGTTCATTAAATAAATATGAAAAATAAGGCTGGTAAATAAACCATGTGACTACTGGTTGTAGTAAAAGCGAATCTGATTTATGAATGTTCTTTGGCAAAGTAAATCTCCCAATCTTACTTGATCAGAACTATGTGACTTCAAATCAACAGCAAATTTGTTGAATTTGAATAGCCCTCTAAAATGATGTGGCAAATCATTCAGTTGAACCAAACTGTTATGTTTGCATTAAACTAGGAAATGGCTGACCACCGTCTTCTCAATAAGGAAAAACAATTGAATGTTGACCCAATCAGCAATTCCCATACCTTCTGAGAAAACTTAAAAAAGAAAATAATTCTTCTGCTTTTCTTTCAAATTTAGAAATGTTAGTGGTCTGTTAACCAGTAAGGTTCTGTGTCTTTGGATCTAATAATCTTGAGGATATTTTGCGATAACAAAGACATATATTTTTATCTTGTGTTTATGTTTGGTTTTGTTTTCTACTTTTTTTTCTTACTGTGCAATTTTAGTTTGAAGATCAAGGTGTTGAGTTTTAAATTGGTTAATAAATGTCTTTGCTACAATATATAATTATATTTTAAACAGATAATTAAAGACGGGAGCCATTACCAGATGTGAAATAAGTACTGTACATTACAGACTTCATACACCTTCATGATGTTGGAGATTGTGCATTCAGTTCAGTTCAGTAGAACATTTTTATCACAGGTAAATACTTGCTGCTCGCCAACTAAATCGTTCAGTTTGATTAATATAAATGTATTAAAGCCCTACAATCTACCAGAGCCTTAATTTATGAAGAAATTCACTTACTACTTTATTCTAGTTACTAGTATTGCCAAATTTAGCTACTGTTAAATGGCTTCCTACAGCTATTTCATTAGAATTTCTTATCCGGAAAAGAACATGTGACATTTTGCTAAATTAAAGTTAAATGATGCACATTGATTCCAGTGTGGGTGTAATGCAGGTTGTAAAAAAACAACTGTACATTGGATAGATGTTCATCAAGGAAAATATTCATGTTCATGCACAGGTCATTAGACTGAGTTTGTCACAAATTTTTCATTTTCTGGTAAAAATGAAAGGTATTACTATTTGTTGCAGTATATGCATATTAAAGATTGATGACCACTTTATTACTTCTTTGTTTGTTTTATTACTGTTTACTAACAAGTAACATGTGAATATTACTTTATAATCTAAAATGAAGCAACCAGTTCATTGAAGGCACACACTTGGAATTATATATTCATATTGCACTTCATATTCACCGTATTTTTCAACAGCACAAATATCATGCAGTTCCTTCTAAACCATACATCGTATTTTCGCACCTCTCCCTCTTTCACCAGTGATTTGTCTTATTTTCAATATTCCTTTTTTACAATTCTTGAGGGAACTAGCATTATTACAGCAGAGCTGGAAAAATATAACCATAAAATTATTTAATTTCTTTTAGTGCATTTTCTGTAGGCATTTCTTTTCCCTGTTGGATGAGTATGAATTAAAAATCGTTATAGATTATTGTAGCCTACTGATTTAAGGTGGAAAAATAAGCCGCAAATTTTGACCTGACTCTGTTAGTGTCAAAGGAGGCCACTGGGGTCTGTTATATCTGTTTTTGGCACTTTGTTATATTGGGCTTGAACTTACTGAAAAAGGTAAAAACTTTTGAAGAACAAATAACATTAATAATTGATAATTTAGTCTGAAAGTTCAGCCTAACAAATGATAATCCAGGAACTGAAATCTTCAATGTTATTGTGAAGTCTCCTGCCTGCAGGTGATAAACTGTTATAAAGATTTTAAAATGTGACAGAACAAGTGGCACTGCAACTAATAATCTGTGCAAGTCAATGAGTTGAGTTTTACCGGAAATTGGCCACGTTTGATGAGTTTCATGTTTCTCTTGAATGTGAACTCCAGCAAGGTTTCTCATTTATTTTCTGAAACTGCATCATTGTCTGTGCATGATACCTCTTTGATATCTTGCTTGTCCCAACTTTCTGATTGCCACAGGTAAAAGAACTCATCACGATTGGGATCTCCCAAGATTCCTGATGCTGGTACCATAACCTGTGTTGAGTCTTTCTGCGGGCTGTTTTGCTCATGAAATGAGACAGGGGCAGGAATTAGGTGCTGTTGTGCATCAGCTGTCAGTCCAGTTCCTGTGTTTGAAGGACTGGTGTAGGTTGGCACACCAATTTGCCAACAGTTGCTTGGATGTCCTGGTGGACTGAGGTTGGTACAGACAAGAGCCATTCTCTTCCCTTAGAATCAGCAGAGGACTGGAATGAAGGGCTTATGCCCAAAGCATCGGCTGTCCTGCTTCTCGGATGCTGCCTGACCTGCTGTGCTTTTTTCAGGACCACATCTTTCGACTCCAGCATCTGCAATCTTCACTTTCTCTTAGTTTCTGCCAGTCTAGCTTGAAGTTGCCACCAGAGTCAGTGTGACAGTGAAAAAAAGAAGTGCACATGACCACAGGCAGCATCCATGGAGAGAGAGCAAGTTAAGGTTTCAAGCCTAGATGACTCTCCATCAGAGCTGAAGTGAAGTGTGGAGGGGGCAGCATTCATGCAACAGTGGGAGGGAGGAGGTTGGAGTGTGGGGCATGGTGAAAGGATGTTAATAGTTTAAATTAAGTGATCACAATGTGAGAATGATAGAACAATGTTATGTCTACTTGACAGACTGGAAAAAACAAACAGTCCCACTGTATCAGGGAGGGGAGAGAAGGTGACAGAGAATGTAACAAACAAAGCTAAAAGAAAGGGAAGGAATGGACATATTGCATACATGCTGCCTCCTCCACACTTCACTTCAGCTCTGTTGAAGAGTGATCTAGACTCAAAATGTTAGCTTGCCTTCTCTCCATCGATACTGCCTGACCTGCTGTGATTTCCAGCAATTTCTGTTTCCAGCATGTGCAGTAAATTGCTCCTTCTGTGTGATATTGCTGCTCCAGAAGAATGCTCAGCAATGTTGCAAGATCAAGGAACTTCTCTGTTCTGTAGGGTGTGTGCCATCATCTTCTCTCTGCTCCTATATCCAACTACCACCAAGTCTCATGCTTTAACAATCCCACTATTACCTGCACCATCTTCCCCACTCACTGTCACCAACCCCAGCTCCCCAATTACAAATCCTGCATGTCTTCTATACTGCCAACTCAATCACTTAGAAACCTCACCACCTTTTTCCTAACAGTTGTGTCAGCTACTTTAATCTCACTTAATCTCTCCCTTTGTCTTATCACAGAAAAAATGGCCCAGCTTATGGCTGACCAAGCCTGAACTGGTGAGGGGTCCCCCACATTTGTTTCCTTACAGCCTACAAAAGGATCCTTATCCTGTCTGGAGGGGACAGCAACTCTAATCTCTAATGACCTGGCAGGCGAGTAAGATTCATTGACTATCGGTGTACTGCCCTCCCAATGCCACCACTGTACATGCATCTTTAACATGCCCAAAGGGCTATTCCTATTTCATAACTTAGTCACTTCTGTTCTATACAAGCACTAAAGGAGTCTACACAGTACCCACAATCAAGGGAGCAGCCCTCCAAGACATTGCCTCTTCTGACTTTGAGGAAGAAGCCACGGATCCCTCTTGTGCCTTCCACCAGCTCAGGCACTGTTATCTTAGTGAATTTGCGAGCTGAATTAGAGCTGGGAGCACACAATGGGGAGCACATCACTGCTGTATTTCCAGAGCTGGCTGAAGGAGAAACATTCCAGAGCGCTGGCACTCAGAGGACTGCCAGAGATCAGGCACCTGCTCAGGCCCAGGCAGGACAGGATTCCATTGTGTTGTCAATTAACAAATTCATACAAATACAGAAGCAGACATAAGAGTAGCACGCAGGTTTGTTGGAGACAGCGGGCAATTGGACTTTATGGTTGGAGGACTCCACCAACACTGTTTGTATTGTGCTGTCTTTAGGATGTGAATGTCTGGATACCTCCATGGAGAAGTTGGTGCTGCCATGGAAACCCAGGTCCAGCACACTCAGTAACTGCTGGTCTGCACACAGATCTCCACTCTGTCATTTTAGCCACTGGTGCTTAACTCAAAGAGTAAGGTGACAGGGGGTGAGGGACCTTGTCCTCACTCCAGGAGCCCTTTTCTCAGAAATAGAAAGGACAGTGCCAGCAGCTATCCAGTCACAGGAGGAACCACATCCCAACCCCACAGAAATCTCCTCTCAGGACACGTCAGCAATGGGTAGGTTTCCACCTTCAATTCTGTGGAAGTTCAAGCTGAAAAGGTGAACCTGTATGAGGGAAAGACACATTCAACAGGTCTGGGCCCTCTAGTCACAAATGTCCTCAGGATTGCCTGACCAATACATCAAGGCCACAAATGCACCGCAGTGGGGCAAGTTCCCTCCAGTATAGCAGCGGAGCACAAGACTGCACAGAGAGGAAATAGAATGGAAAGAAGTATGAAGACATTCTGTAGGAGGCACTTCATTATCAATGCATTCTCATTTATAAATATATGTTCACTTTTCATCATCTGCTTGTGAGCAAATACCTGCAATGACACGACCGAAGGGATGGAACATTAGCCATCCTTAGCACTACACAATGTTTTACACTCCAGTGAGCAGCTGCTGCATCACATCCAAGCTGTTGAATTTTGGACAGTATTTTCTTCTTTTGGAATGAGAGTAAATCTTTCAAGACTGTAAAACATTACTTGAGAATCAGAGCTATTATCTGAGCTGACATGGCACCTAATGTTAAAGTTCATTTGAGAATGTAACTTTAAAAACAGTTCTGGGATTCACATATGGAAAAACTGAAACCAACATGAGCATTCTAAATGATGAGAGACTTAATAATCAATCCAGATCCCTTCAATATATAATTTCAGTTGCATCACACTGTAGACTTTTGCAACAATTTCAGTGCCTTATGATCTTATACTTCATAACCATCTGATAAAGGAGCAGTGCTCTAAATGCTCGTGCTTCCAAATAAACCTGTTGCACTATAACCCGGTGTTGTGTGATTTTTAACTTGTACACTTCAGTCCATTGGCACCTCCACATTATAGTTATTAACAGGATTGATTTGTAACACTGCATAATGTGGTCAATAGTGTTCAGGTCCAGGAGCTTTAGTTAACACAGTAGGTCAATGCGTAAGGTGCACATGCAGGATTTTATTGTCACATTCTTCCACTGGCACTGTGTTTGTTTAATGCTGTTGCCATTTGAACATGACCCATGTCAAATGGAAATGGAGCCCCCTCCCTTACAAAATGAAACACTCACTATGCCCACGCTGAGTACAGTTTGGAGGGGAATGGAAGACAACATGGTCGCACGTCATGGAGTGATGCGCAAGCTTAGCCTCAGTCTAGGTGATCCCCACGTTTTTATATTCCCTTCTTGGGGTTCCCCTGTCAACCCCATCAACTTTTATCTGTCCCACATTCCCTTCAAACCTCTTTAATTTTTTTATCTCCATACTTTAACCCAGGCCCCAGGTATTCCTGTCTGTCATCATGCCAGACAATAGTACTACATGCCTGTCCTCGTACTTTCCTCCCCAAGGGTGATGCTGGCCGTTGGTGGTGCTTTACTCCATGCTCTATTGTCCCTCCCTTATATATTGTGATTCACAATTTTAGCCCTTTTGCAATCCCACTAGCTACCCCCAAAACCCAAATTTGACTGCCTACCATAACAGTGGACTCAATTGGCTATCCTTTGACTTTCAATGTGCAGACCCCCAGGAGTGACCATTGCAAATTCCATTGACCTTAACCTGGATAACAACCCTGACTGATGCGTGACTGGATCCCTGACAGATCTCTGGGCAGCTCCCGAAATATCACATGATTATTTCCTGGATTGGATGGTAGAACTGACCACAGGCCACTTCCTGGACAATAACAATATGAAACCCTCAACCCTGACCACTGCAAGCAACTCATGTATTAGCATCTGGTCATGTTGGTACAATTTGGAGCTTTTTGTTGACGTTTCTCCAAAGGCAATTATTACATCATTGCCAATGTTGTTTTGAAATGTGTAATTAACTGCAGGGAGTTATGTGTTTAACAGATTGAGTGACTGTTTAAAACAGTTAGTAAAGGATTAGTTGTCTCTATTGTGGGATCACAGATCTGAACAGAAATATGTTTTTATGAGATTGACCATTTCATAATATTTAAAAATATTAAATTGATGTCATGAATGAAAGCATGTCAGAAAAGACCTGACCCAAACTGGAAATATTCAAATACTGTGGGAAACTGAGGTCCTTTTAATATAGAATTTTCTTACTACTTTCTGTGTACCATGAGATTTCATTTAACCGCTTTTACAGAAGAAACAAACTTTCCAAATTTCTAGCAAATGAAAACAAAGGGAAAAGTCACATGAATCATGTGGTCATGATGTCCCATTGGACTAGCATCAACAATTTAGTTTGTGATATATGTAGCGTAGTAAAAGTGCATTGTTTGGGAAAATAATAAAGATTTTTCTTTAAAAGAATGGTAAACAAGCTCTCACACAAAGGGGACAAGAGTCATCCTGGCATCATCAATGACTCATGGTCATTGGCTAATAGGGTTTGGACAAGTGGTTGATGAGAGAGTGAGACTGAGAGAGAGAGAGAGATAGGGAGAGAAATAAAAAAAGAATGCAAGGGAATGAGCTGCCATCTTCTTGGGAGAAGACCAGGGTTTCCCCTATATCAGACTGAGTGAAGAACAAAGACTGTTTCTACCAAAGACCATCACCAAAGACTGCAAGGTTTCAGTGATGTCCAAAATCATTGCCCCTGCGCCTCTATTCTACAGAATACTTTTGGGATTGAGAAAGCATTCAGTTCTGTCACAGGTCATGTATTTCCTTTCTTTGTCTAATTGAATAGTGCATCATTGCTCAACAAATGGCAAAAACAATTTGGAAATAGTTTCCAAACAGTTGACTGCCTACATTAAATAACTGCTCATGAACATCCAAAATCTAACACATTAACTTATGTTCACTTAGACCCAACATCTGTAGGTATACAGTTTCAATTCAATTGTTATAAATGTCCCAGATAAAATTAAGAACTCTCAAATTTGTGGGTGGCACGGTGGCATAGTGGTTAGCACTGCTGTCTCACAGCGCCTGAGACCCGGGTTCAATTCCCGACTCAGGCGACTGACTGTGTGGAGTTTGCACGTTCTCCCCGTGTCTGCGTGGGTTTCCTCCGGGTGCTCCGGTTTCCTCCCACAGTCCAAAGATGTGCAGGTCAGGTGAACTGGCCATGCTAAATTGCCCGTAGTGATAGGTAAGAGGTAAATGTAGGGGTATGGGTGGGTTGCGCTTCAGCGGGTCGGTGTGGACTTGTTGGGCCGAAGGGCCTGTTTCCACACTGTAAGTAATCTAAATCCAAATCTTCATGGGATGAGGAAACAGCTGCTGCACAGATCACATATGGAAAATATTTTGCAAATTGCACAAGCTCAGAATGTATAATTTTGCGATTTTGTTTCGACATCTACCGTGAGATAAAAATTATCCAGACAAGACTGACAATTTGAAGAAATTTTGAAGCCTTCTCATGAAAATCTCTTCATCAAAGTCTTTAAGTTTAACCAGAGTATGGTCCCAAGTGTGATACTGTCCACCACAAAGAGTAACACTTAAGGGGAAGCTGAATAAACATGTGATGAAGAAAGGATTAAAAAGATATTCTGGTTAAAGAAAGAGCACTCTTTTTTTAAAAAGCTCCAGTTGTTCAAAGGTCTACTCAAGGGTCACATAAGCAGATCTGATGGAGACAGAAAATGAGGAACTACAGACCTGTTAGTTTGATGTCAGGAACAAAGAAAATACAAAAACATTATTATAAAAGATAGGATTACTGGATAATTAGGAAATAATTGTCTGATTGGGCAGATTCAACATAAATTTATAGAAGGGAAATTACATATGTCAAATCTGATAGCATTCTTTGTGAGGATGTTACTGAAAGAATCAAGAGAGGAAAACCATTAGATGCTATGTATTGAAGGTGCTTTTGTGAAAGTCCCACACAGGAATTAAGTAAACAAAAGGGAACTGAGGATGATACATTAGCATAACTGTGGAATAGTTAACTGGCAAAAAGCAGAGAGAGGCCATCACTGGTTAATACACAGATTAGTAGGCTGTGACCAGTAGGGTATCACAAGGATCTGTGGTTCAGCCCTAGTTATTCACAATTTTTATCAATAATCTGATGTGAGGACCGCTTGTAATATTTCCAAACTTACAGGTAATATAAAATTTGGTGGCAATGTGAGTTGTCAGGAGGATGCAGAGGGACTTTCAGGAAGATTTAGACAAGTTGACTGAAGACAAGAGAATGATAGACATTACAATGCAAATAAGTGAGAGGCTATTTACTTTGGTCAGCAGCATTGAGATGCAGAGTATTTTATAAATAATGAGAAATCACAAATTGTTGACATCCCAAAGTGACAGAGTTATGTTGTTGAGGTCTGTAGTTCCTCCTGTTACTGAAACCTAGTATGCAGCTGCAGCAAAATGGCATGTTAATCTCTGTCACATAAAGATTTACGTATAGGAGCAAAGAAGTCTTGCTTCAATTGTATTGGGCACTAATTAGACTGCACCTTGAGTAATGCGTGTGGTTCTGGTTCCTTGACAAAGGAAAGGCATTCTTGTAACATAGGGAGTGCAGAGGTTCATGGGATAATCATGAATGATTTTAATCTACCTAAGGACTGTATAAGTCAGATGGGCAAAGGCAGCCTAGATGAAGATTCATAGAAGGTTTTTGGGATTATTTCTTAGAATAGTTACCAAAATTAAAAATGAAGGAAAAATATAGAGTGCAAGATAAAGCTAGCCAGAAATTTTTAAAATATGATAAATATTTAAAGAAGTGTTGACAAGGAGCTATGCAAAAGACCTCCGCATTTTGTGTGAATGCCTCTGACCTCCCAGTTGCTTGCCATCGCAATAAAACATCCTACTCTCATTTAACATTTCCAGCTTGGGCCTGCTGCAGTGTTTCAAAGAAGCACAATGCAAGCTTGAGGAACGGCACCTCATTTTTTTTCTCAGACATGTTTTCAGCCTCAAAGTCTCAATATTGAATTCAATAACTTAGAAACTGACCGCATTATGTCTGTTCTCTATTTTTCTTACATTCTCTCCCATACTTTCCCTCCCATATTGTCTGTGTCTTATTCACTTCGCACTTGGTAGAGCATCAGTTCTCTCTCTTTCATACCTCAATTTACACCCATTTTACATCTTTTTGCCCTTTGACTCTTATTAACAACCTTTTGCCTTTACACTGGACCTCTGCAGCATCTGTCCTCTTGCTTCTCCTCTGTTTCTGTTCAGTTTTTTTTATTCAATCATGTGTTTGAATGTTGCTGGCTGGCCAGCAATTTTTGCCCATCTGTAGTTGGCCTTGCAAGATGGTGTTGAGCTGCCTTTTGGAACCTCAGCCCACATGTTGTAAGTAAACCTACAATGTTGTTAGGAAGGGAATTGAAGTGAAGGAAAGGCAATATATTTCCAAGTCAAGATTGTGAGTGGCTTGGAGGCAACTTGCAAATCATGGTACTCCCATTTATCTACTGCCCTTCTTCTTCTAGATGGAGGTGGTCGTGGGTTTGGGGGACCTTTGGTGAATTTCTGCAGTGCATCTTGTACATTGAACACACTGCTTCTACTGAGTGTCAGTAGGGGAGAGCATGGAATCTTTTGGAAGTGGTGCCAATCAATCTAATTCTGAAGAAGATTTATATTAGACTCAAAATATTAACTTTATTTCTCTTTCCATAGATGCTGCCAAAACTGCTGAATTTCGCCAGCATTCTCCATGTTTAGTTCAGATTTCTAACATCCACAGTATTTTGCTTTTGTGTTCAATTCTCTTCCAGGATTGTGTACTTTGATGTAGTACTGCTCTGCTGTCTGACAGGATTTCCATTTTTATCTTTTGGCATGTTCATCTTCATTGCTTTCTATCTCCCTCCTAGAATTGAATAAGGTGTTTGTTAAAGCTCACTTTCACAGTCACACACTCTTCCTGAGCAGTTGTCTTTAGCTCTCCCTCATTCCACATGGATTCCACCTGAAGTTCTATCCTTCATATTTTGTATCTAACCAGAATTGCAGGAATGAAAGAGATACAATGCTCCTCCGACATCTGTTCTCACTGCATCCTGAGAATCATACCCAGTCCACAAGCACAGTATCAACTTCTCCCTCCAGCAGCACTGCCTCACACAATCTCAAAGCTGTCCTCTGTTCCATTTCATTCTTCATCTCATTTGATGTTTCAACAAAAATACTTTTTCTCTTCCTTCCAGTTTTTAAGAAATGTAAACTCTAAAAATTCAACACTAAGATGCCCATTCTCCCTATTTCCCTCTGACTCCATTCCTTCACCTAATCCCATGTCTTGCTCTCATGAATGATCTGTATTAAGCAAAGGATTTAGCTTTAACCTTTTAAGTCCTCCCTCAATGAATCTTGGTCAAGACATGAGACTGAATTCCTCTTCCATCAAAAACACCAGACAAACCTTACCCAGACAATTACTGCCCTATCAGACTATTCTTCACCAACAGCAAAATGATGGACAGCTACAATGGTATCAAAAAGCACTTGCAAAGAAATAACTTGCTTACTGATGCTTAGTTTAAATTGCACTAAGGCACATAGCTCTTAGCCTATTTATAGACCTGGATCAAACTTGGATAAAAGATTTCAAGTCCTGAGCTGAGGTGAGAGTGACTACCCTTGACATCAAGGCAGACTTCAACTGAATGTGGCATCAAGGACCCCAGCAAAACTAGAGTTGATGAGAATCAAGGAAATATTGTCTGCTTGTTGGAGTCATACATACGAAAAAGGAAGATGACTTTGATTGTTGGAGGTAAGTCAACTCAATTTCACTATGTCTTGGCAAATGTTCCTCAGGGTAATGTCCCAGGCCTAACCATTTTCAGTTGCTTCATCAACGGGTTTCCTCCATCATAAACGTCTGAAGTCAGGATGCTCACTAATGATCACACATCATCAGCACCTTAATGTACTTCTTCTGGACTAATTTTGTTAAGATTTGTAGCTCACAAAAGGATAAAGTATCACATATATTGTTCTGGATTTGAAGGATTCATCAGTCTAAATGCTGAGCTCAGAGGTATAATGTACTTGATTACCCAATTAAGATTGTCTGCTGTGTTCTAAGTATTAGACGTTTCAGTGCTTAAGTAGCAATGTGAGTATAATCTGCTTAATAAATCCATAAGCATTTAACTGTAACATTTTAAGAACTTACTGATTATGAGTAATAGGTATAATATCGATTTATAACTAAATAAGTTTCTAATAGGATAAACAGAAACGTGGCAGAATCTGGCATTTCAGAGGCATTCTTACCACAAGGTACCTCATTGTCCATGATACCACTGCAAGTAGTAATCATTTCTCAGCTAAGTATTTACCTTTGTTGTTGCTGTTGTTTGTGACACATTGGAAAGAAGAAGCAGGAAACCTTACAGGAGATGAAAGAAGCAACTTTGTGACAGTGGATGCATTGGCTGTAATTTTCCAAAAGATCTTGGATTCTAGAGAAAAATCAGAGGATTGAAAAAGTGGCAATGTGACACCACTATTCAAAAAGGTAGGGAGGCAAAACAACAGCAACCAGTAGGCTGAATAGCCTAACATCTATTGTTGAGAAAGTATTGGAGTCAGATATGAAGGAGGTATTGGTGGATCATTTGAAAAACTATAATCTAATTAAGCAGACTCAGCATACGTTCATAAAAGGGTAATCATGCCTGACTAGTTTCATTTTTTTTGAGGAAGTTTCTGTCAGAATGACTAAAGGGAACCAGCAGTTGAGAGGTACTTGGACTTCCGGATGGATTTTAATGAGGTAAGAATGTTGGTTGTGGTATATTGACATGGATCAAGAATTTGCCCATGGACTGGAAACAGTGAGTGGGGATAAGGGGCTCTTTTTCAGGTTTGTGATCCATGACCAGTAGGTTCCATGGGATCAGTCTGGGAGGGCAACTGTTTACAATATAAATTAATGACTGAGAGAAAGGGAGTGAATGTATTTTAGCTAAATTTGCAGATGGCATTAAATAGGTGGAAAGGAAAGAGGGATGCAAACAGTTTATAAAGAGATATTGATCGGTTGAGTAAGGGAAAAAAGTTGGCAAAGGGAGTATAATGTGGGAAAATGTGAAGTTATTCAATTGGGAAAGGATGACAGAAGAACAGAGTATTATTTAAATAGAGAAAAACTGCAGAAAGCTGCAACTCAAAATGCACTTGGATGTTCTTGTGCATGAATCACAGAAAGCAAGCACACAAGTACAGCAGGTAATCAGGAAGGGTCATGGAATATTGACCCTTATTTCAGAGGTTTAGAGTTAAGAGAGCATTTAAATCTTACTGCATCTGAATGAGATGCTGACACTCACATCTGGAGTACGGTGAGCAAGTATGGTCTCCTTATTTTGGAAAGCAAACATTTAATTGCAAGTAGTTTAGCAAAGGTTCATGAGAATGATCCCTGGTAGGGAGGGATTGTCTTATGAGCAAAGGCTAAACAGGTAGGGACTTTACTCACTGAAGTTAAGAAGAATGAGAGGTGATCTCATTGAAATATATTGGATTCTTAAGGGGCTTGACAAGGTAAATTCTGAGAGAATGTTTCCTCTCATGGGAGAGTGTAGAACTAGAGGGCATTGTCTCAGAGTAAAGGGACAACAATTTAAGACTGAGATGAGAAGACATTTCTCCACTCAGAGAGTGGAGAGATTTTGGAGCTCTTTGCCCACAGACAGCTGTGGGGACAGAGACCTTTAGAACATTTAAGGCTGAGATAGATAGATTCTGGGAGAAAGCGAGGTCTTAATCAAGTTTGCAAGAACAATCTGGGGAATTGAAAAGCATGTCATATGAGGAGTGGTTGATGATTCTGGGTTTGTACTCGATGGAGTTTTGAAGAATGGGGGAGTGGGGATCTGATTGAAATAAACCAAATCAAATCTTAGGTGGTTGTTTGGTCTCACCATGAATGTCCTCGTGATCATTTGACACTTGTTCATTTCCTGCAATCACAATTCCAAGATATATTGAAAGTATCTACTTCTCCACACATTTAGAGGAGATTAGATTAATAGAAGACGTTATATGCAGGAGATGACACAGGATATTTAAAACTGAGTTTCCAAAAAAAATGATAGTAATAGAATATAATCTGAAAGCTCTTTAGCAAGTACTCTATGATACAAGCATTAGGATATATTTATGTGTGAATAACCTTAACAGAAAAAAATTCAATTCAATGTATGCAGAGATAATATGTTGTACAAATAATAGAGGTACTGATAAAATGAAGACTCAAATGTTTAAATCAGTAAAGGAAAAGGCAGGAAAGTTGAGTTGAGTATTATCAGATTAGCCATTGAATTGCAAAGTTAATTTGATGGGGTGAATGGCCTATATCTGTTCCTATGTCTAATGGATCTCAGAGGCAGACGAAGGACTCAATTTTGGGAGACTGATTTATTCCCCAAAAAAAATGGTAGTTACATTTTGCATGTTGAAGAAGATGTTGAGAAATAGGGCAGTTGAAAACACCAAACTATAAAAAAAAGAGAGAAAAGAAGCATTTTCAAAGTGACAGCTCATCTAACATGTGTCAGAGATACGAAAATGACCATGTCCTGAAAACTACTTTTGCTGCTGTGTCAAATAACTGACAACAATATCATTTAATAATTAATATTCTTCAAAAAGAGATGGAAAAATTATTGATATTTCTAGGAAGAGCTATAAAGAGATGATTGATTTCTCCATGGAACATGTTATACTATATTTGTCTGTAGGTCCAATACCAATGATGATTAATGAAAAGATTAGCTAGAAGATCTAAAATGTCACCTGGATGATATGCATAAATAATGCCAGAGCTTTCCTCAGATAAAATAAGATAAAGAATGACTGCTGACAGAAAGACTCTTGAAGGCAGGGTGACTTCACCTAATTTTGTGCTCAAGATTAGATTACTTACAGTGTGGAAACAGGCCCTTCGGCCCAACAAGTCCACACCGACCAGCCAAAGTGAAACCCACCCATACCCCTACATTTGCCCCTTACCTAACACTATGGACAATTTAGCATGGCTAATTCACCTGACCTGCACATCTTTGGACTGTGGGAGGAAACCGGAGCACCTGGAGGAAACTCACACAGACACAGGGAGAACGTGCAAACTCCATACAGTCAATCATCTGAGGCGGGAGTTGAACCCGGGTCTCTGGCACTGTGAGGCAGCAGTGCTAACCACTGTGCCACCGTGCCGCCCAACTAAACTCTTTAGATTATAATGTCTTCCTACTTCAGATACGAATACAGAATGATTAACTTTCAATTGTGATGCATATTACTAGTATTAATGTTTAATAAGATGGATAGAACAGAATTTATTTTCTAAAGGTAAGCTCACCGTTTCTTCCTTATCAAATATTAGCGACCTCCATCATCCTGTGCTAATATGCCATTTGATCTTGTGGATCCTTTAGGTGATTTAAAACAAACCTGAAGTACTGTTGAAACTGCACATTTCAAAGAACTGAGGAGAAACCAGTATAATTCTTTTAAACAGGGTTATTAAAAGGCAGCTTCAAGACAAGATGATTCTTGGAAGTTGCATGTCTTAAAATAATTCCTTGAACTTTATTACTGAAAATCATACACTTGCATTTTAGCTGTCAGGAGTTCATTTTTTTTATTTTGGTATTGCCTGTGTCTCATTTGGGATAACAGTCTGCTCAGAGGAAAGCTACTCAGCTTATCTTTCTTGATCTTGTCTTATTCCTTCCTCAGCTACCTTTTGGATTTTAGGGATACCTGTCTACATGTGTCAGAATGCCAAATGAATGACATCTTGAGTATTCCACACCCTACCATTTTTCCTTCAAGAACAAAGTATTAAAGGCAAAGTCTTTACAAAATCAATCTGTGCAGAGAAAGTTTTTTTTTAAATTTATTTGGTATATGGAGAGGGTGTGCTATTTACAAAGGTTAAAATTTGTATTTCATATTTCAAACTACGTAATCATCTCTGCAGCTTTGACAAGTAAATATTGCTTTTTAATACATTGTTTTTATTGTTTAATAAAAACAGCTGGTTGGTATGTCTCTTATTATGATGATGTTTAGAATAAACAGTATATAACTGTCCCTATCAGAGACTGGGTAAGAAATTTAAATTTATGTTGAGGCCAGTGAAGAGATCAATGACAAGGGAGATGGAGAGAGAGTCAGACAGGCAGAGGGAAATAGACAAACAGACAGGCAGAGAGACATAGAGAGAGAGAGAGAGAGAGAGAGAGAGAAACAGAGACAGAGACATAGAGAGAGAGAGAGAGAGAGAGACATAGAGAGAGAGCGAGACATAGAGAGAGAGACAGACAGACAGACAGAGACAGTGAGTGAGAGAGAGAGAGACAGGCAGATAGACAGGCAGACAGAGACAGACAGAGACAGAGAGAGACAGAAAGAGAACTCCAAACCCACCAACTGGAAGCTCATGGGATAACTCACTGAGGGAACAGATACAGAGAAATGGGGTGATAATTGTAAAGGATAAAATTAAAGATTCTATTTTATTTTGCTACTGAAACAGATACCTGTTTGACACAGCAGTCTGGGATAGGTGCCAATTCATTAAAGGAATTGTCTATTGAACAACTACTGAGAATGGCAGACCATTTGAAATTAAACACCAGGCCAAAAGCTAGGAAACCTGAAATTCAGAAGCTAGTTGCTGGGAAGTTAAAGTTTGAAGTGAGAGAGACAGAGAAAAGATCAGAAGAAGACAAGGTTACGCCGGCACAGTGTCATTTGGAAAGAAAGATATTAGAGCTAGAATTTTATAGAAAGAGGAAAAAGTAAGAGCATTTAAGAAATTAGAAATAGCATTTGAAATAAAACAAGAAAAGGAAGAAAGAAAGAGAGCAAAGGAATGAAAAAGAGTATTCTCATGAAAAAATCCAGAATTAAAAATAGGATACACCAGCTACACCTACGGGATTTCTAACGAGAAAAGATCCAACTCAAGAATAAGCAGGGATCTGTTTAAATTGGTGCAAGTGTTCCTGATATTTGATGTAAGCATTGTAGAGATAGTTTTAAATTTATTTTGCAATGCTATCCAAACAGATGAGGTGGCCAAAAGAAAACTGGCACTGATCAAGATAAGCAGGCTGATGGCAAAGCATGTCGATCTTATGCTATGCTTTGAGGAGGTTTCTGCAATCTATCAGATGGTGGGGGGAGGGGGGACGGGTGTATGGAGGAGAAAGCTATATTTGGTATGTATGAATTGCTTCCTGAGGGTTACAAGAGTTATTTCAGAGCATCCAGAAGAAACCAGCACTAACTAATACCGAATTTGAGCGCTACAAGCAACCTAACTTTGATATTAGTATGCCAACACTAAAGGTAGTGTCGCGATTGGAATGGTGTTGAGCACGTGGATTTCATTGACTATGAGTTCCCTGATTGGACCTGTTAACCTAGGCCAATCAGGGAGTTCTGGCTGACAGATGTAAACAAGGGACTCAGGGATACATCTTACTCTAGGGACTGGCTCTGAGCTAGCTGGTCAAAGTCTAGGTACCGTGTATGTGTAAATAAAGGGTGCCTTGATGATGGGATACTGGCCTCTCTGCAGCTATTTCAGGTGGAAGTCACATATAAGACCCTTATGGAAATAATTCTCCTAGAGGAATTTAAAACTTCACGTCCACCATCAGTAAGAAACCACATGATAACCAGAGGGTTTCAACAGAAAGATAGACAGCCGATATGACTGATGATGACAGATTGTCTGCAAGCCCAAATCCTTTTTTTAATCATTCTTCCACACCTGAGAAGGATAGCGAAGTGATTGTAATGAGGCCAGCCTCATAGAACATAAGATCCCTGATTGGAGCTGTTAATCTGGTCCAATCAGGGAGCTCTGGCTGACAGGTAAGAATGGGAGTGTCAAACACTCTGAGACCTGGATCTGAGGGAGCTAATCAGTGTCAAGAACTCTCCACATATAAAGAAAGGTGAAGGGATACTGACCTCTCTGGAGTTATTTCAGATAGAAGGTGGAGGAGTGAAACAAAACTAAAGTAGTCAGGAATAAAGTCAGATGTCACATGACACCAGATTATAGTGCAACAGGTTAATTTGAAATCACAAGCTTTCGAAGTGTGGCCCCTTTATCAGGTGAATTGAAGTGGCTTCTCTCCAAAGATGTTTGACTTCAAATAAACCTGTTGGACCATAACCTGGTATCATGTGACTTCTGAACTTTGTCTACCCCAGTCCAATGTCACCTGCCTCCACAGTCAGGAATAAGAAGGGATAGCTGGGAACTCCTTAAAGTCTCTTCCCAAGGCCAGGTAGGAAAGTTCTCAGTTTGGAAGTAATATCCCAAAGCCTAACTGTTTTAATTGCAATAAAACAGGGCAACTATTTGTGGATTACTAGAAATTGCAAGGCAACTACATGGGATTCCTGGGTACACAAAGTCAACAAGAGAAAGGGGCCTACTTGAGACTACAACAAGCCTAGTTGTAGTTTTCTGGATTGCAGCTATAAGGCCAAATACAAACAACACAGTGACGGTGGCACAGACTCAGGCAGTATGGCCTAATTCTGCTTCTACATTCTGCAGTAGCATTGACATTAATGAGTGGAAAGGGTTTGTTAACAACTGTTCAAAATGGCAACAACTTGTTCACCAGACTGTAAAGTCAATCCTTTGCTTAAATACCTTAGTGCTAAAAGCAGAAGTGATGGAAAAGACCAAATAAGAATGCAAAATGTACACTCTGGACACACTTTTGGCAAGTTCTGGCCCACATGTCCAAAAGCTGGGTCAAGAATCGGTCTGCTCAGTCACATGAAGATATAAAGCAGAAATCCATACCCTAACAGATGTCATCCTTAAATCAAGGGACTGACATTACAAGTAATGATTTCACATAATCATTGAGGAAGGCACAGATAAAAATAATAGGAAAAAAGAAGTTAATTTTGTGATGAAAAGGAAGAATAAACTAGAATGACTTTTAAACAAAAAGAGGTCAGTGAGAAATAATGAAAATCAGTGATTATCAATGATCAACGTTATGTTCCACATCAAATAATGACTAACCATGGATGAATAAATTGGTCAGGGTACCATTTGAAACTGAATAAATTAGGTACATCCTAAATATATAAACAATAGAAGAGAGAAATAGATAAGGGATATGAAAAGTTTGGGAATGTAGTAAAACAATTAATAATACAAAGAAGAACATTAAACAAAAGAAGCTGTGGAAATGCAAATGAATATCTGAATACCACTTAAATTTCATATAAATATTTGACTTAATCACTCTTTCAAGCAATGAATTTCAGACTCCCATGTCTCTCCAGGTGAAAAAGATATCCTGAACTTTCCTCTTAACCTTTCTAACTGTTGATTTAGATAGAAGTCCTCTGGTTACTGAATTCTTTACAAATGGAAAAATAAATTCTTTACTAACCATCTTATTTATCCTACACAATCTTATATAACCTCTATTAGATCCCTACTCAAGCTTTGTTGATCCAAGGAAAATACTTCCCATCTATCCAGTCTTCCTTCATATCTCTGACCCTCCAATGCAGATAGCATTTTGGTAAATCTCCTTGTTATCTCTCAGGTGCAATCACATCCTTCCTATAATGTGGTGAACAGAATTGCATACAATACTCCCATGTGGCCTAACCAGTGTTTTGCACAGTTCCAGTACAACCTCCCCATACCTCCTCAGATAGTAGAGGCAAGTATGCTTTCTTAAACACTTAGCTACCTGTCTTGAATTCTTCTGGGACCTGTTGATCTAGCACTAAGGTCCTTCTGATCTTCGGTAGTTTCCAGGGGGCTGCCATTTATGGTGCAATCCCTTGCCTTATTAGCCCTCACCAAGTGCATGACCTCACACTTTTTCAGGTGGAATTTTGTTTGGCACTACTCTGGCCACCTGACTAATCTATCAATATCCTTTTGCAGTTTATGGCTATCCTTGTTACTTACCACCTTATCAATTTTCATATCATTCATGATCGTCTTGATCATATCTGCTCCAAAGTCCTAATCATTAATGTATACCACAAACATTAAGGCCCTCGTAACAAGCCCTGGGAATATCACTGGAAACAGACTGACAGTCACAGAAAGACCTTTCTACCATTACCCTCTGCTCCTTGTCAATCAGCCAATTTTAGATTTTAATGTGTCACTTGGATCTGATGGGTTCCTACTTTCCTGACCAATCAGCCATAAGAGACCTTATTAGTTTCCTTGCAGGCCACATTGAAAGCAACTCAACAACACTTCCCGTAACCCCCTTAAAAACAAAACAAATTTGTTAAACAGGACCTTCGCTTAACAAATCCATGCTAGTTATCCCTCATTAATTATGTCTTTCCAAGTTCAGAGATATTCTGTCTCTCAGAATCATTCCTAATAAATTCCCCATCCCTAAAGTTATACTGACTGTAATTTCCTTCTTTATCCCTGTCTCAGTTTTTTTTAGATAGAGGAAAATGTCAGCTGTCCTGCAGTTTCTTACTCATCAATCCAGTAGCTAATCACGTCAGTTACTACTTCTGGTAATTCATTCCAAATTCTGACTGCATACAGGATAAGGGATTCTTTCCAGATTCTTACGGCATCCAGTTCTGGATTCTATCGCTGATCGAACTGTGTTTTCAAAGTGTCCTATGAGTGTGATCTTTCCTATTAATAATGCTTAGAAACATAGATCATAGAGATATACAGCATAGAAACAGACCCTTCAGTCCAACTTGTCCATGCTAACCCGATCTCCTAAATTAATCTAGTCCCATTTGCCAGCATGTGGCCCATATTCCTCTAAACCCTTCCTATTTAAATATCTATCCAATTGCCTTTTAATGTTGTAATTGTACCAATCTCCACCACTTCCTCTGGCAGCTCATTCCATACACGCACCACCTTCTGGGGGAAGGAATGTCCCTTAGGTCCCTTTTAAATCTTACCCCTCTCACCTTAAACCTATACCCTCTAGTTTTAGATTCTTCCACCCCAGGGAAAAGATTTTGCCTATTTACCCTATCTACGATCCTCACAGTTAAATAAACCTCTATAACGTCACCCCTCAGCCACCAACGCTCCAGGGAAAACAGTTCCAGCCTATTCAGCCTCTCCTTATAGCTCAAACTCTCCAACCCTGGCAACTTCCTTGTAAATCTTTTCTGAACCCTTTCAGGTTTCACAACATCCTGCCTGTACCAGGGAGACCAGAATTGCACACAGTGTTCTAATAGTGTTCCTGTACAGCTGCAACATGACCTTCCAACTCTTATGTTCAATACACTGACCAACTAAAGGCAACTATGCCAAACACCTTATATTAATACTAGCAGCACCAGAAGGATGAGGCCCTTGAATGGGCATTAATTGCCCAATTAAGGACCTCAAGTAGTGGCAGGAGCAGAGTGGCCATTCATAGCACTTCCTAGCATGGACTTAATTGGGTGTATTCAGGAGAGGGATGGGGCAATTGCAGTGTCACTGATGCTATTTCTTTTTTGAAGTAACTTATAACATAAATGTATCAAATAACTAATCAACAGATAATGTTATTCTTTTGAAAAAGGAGATTGATCAAGTTCAGGGAACTATGAACCAGATGTCAGAGGCAGGGAAGATGATGAAATTCTTGCTTCAAGATGAAATTCAAAGACATCACAAATGAAACCATAATAGATTTCAAAAGGGAAGGTCACACTTAACCAACCTTTTTGATAAATTTAAAATTGTAATAGAAAGAATAGACATTTTGTATCATATATTTGGATTTTCAGAAGGCCTTTAGTATACTACACTGTAGACTTTTGTGTAAGATTATAGTGCGTAGTGTCAATTAACTAATATAAGAATGGATATTTGGTGAGCACACATCACTCCAATGAATATGGTATTATCAAGCACTGGAGCATTATGAATAGAGCATCCTTAAACGAGTCCACACATAGATGCAGTATTTTCAACTCATGATGAGATTCATCGATGAACTGTTTTCTCCACTGTAAAACAGCATGTGGTTTATTCAGTCAACTGGCATTTGAATTTTCATTATAATTGTATGAGAAAAGTAGTGATGTTCAGCTTCAGTTATATTGTCAGGAATAGTATGCTGTTGAAAAAGTTCTGGTCTTAACTTCGCTTCTGAAAACTCTGGTCCTCAAGCTTTGACTGTACATTTTAGTTCGAACTCTCAAACTAACAGAAGCGGTTTCTCCCAGCCTACCCTATCTGTCCTCCTGAATACCTTTAAAGCTTTAATTATCCTGTCATTTTAAATTCTAGGGAAGCCAATCAAATTTATTGACTCTCTTCCTGTAATTTGTATATTGGAATAAAGGTTTTAATTCAGATAAATCACTGCTGCACTCCCTTCAAGGCCAATATTTTGTTCCTAAGGTGCCCAAAACTTCCATCAGTACTCCAGTTGTAAAGTAACCAGGGTTTTGCGCCACTGAAGCACAGCTTCTTCACTTTTGTATTTTGTTTTTCTTGATTAGAAAGGTCATCCTAGACCTTTTAAATTATTCTTGTGTCTTTTCATAGCTTTGAACCCATAGTGATGGCCAGTGTCTGTGTCGAACCTATATCCCGGTGAGAGTCAATGTCAATGGCAATCACTCTATTATAATGCCGCTTTAAGCTTGCCTGGAACTGATTCTGCCCTTGCCAAGAAAATCTAGGGAAGGAATAAAAGATAGCTCAGGTTTAATTGACAATACAATGCCTTTTCAGAATCTGCTGTCTGCGAATGGAAGAAACACATTGCTATTCGTTTTGCAAATTACAGTTTCCGTTAGAGTAATCATCTTCAATCTATTCAAATTGAGGTGAGCACCTACTCTATTGATTATATAAAAAGAAAACAATAAAATACTTTCCAAAGAGCTTGTTCTTTACTGCTAGTTCTGCTGAAAATCCTGTAATGTAGGTGACTAGGTTTTAGCACCAAATATTCATCTATTGACACTCATGGTACACAATTTATGTAAACAATGATCCATTATGAGTTGTAACTGCAATTAATCAAAATGAACCATATGAAACAAAATTACATCATGCAAATTCACTTTTGTTACAGATATCTACTGCAGCTGCAGATATGCAGATGACGAGAATGAAAAAGAGCTTTGTTTCGTGTTGCGTAATAAAAATGAATGCTCAGCAGGCCAATAACCTTTGCTTAACTCCTGGACTGTGAAGTGTAAAGGTCTTTTAAAGGGAACATAAATGACAGTTGAGTCCCTTACCAGTCCATGAAGATATTAAGGGAAGCAAAACTGTTTGCTCTGAACAACAGATTATGGGAACATTGAGCAATGATTACTGTAATGAGAACTGTTCAAGCAGCAAGGCAGCAGAGAAGCTATGTCCAGCTGGCAGACTCATCTGCTCATTGAGCGAGCAGAATATCAGACAGAGGGACTGTACCACAAATCATGTAATCTTATATTATCATGTTGCTGGGGAAATATTAGTTATGATAGTAAAGAATGTACATCAAGTGTTTTCTTCATTGGACAAGGTACTGAATATAAAAAAAGATCTCAGCTGTACAAGACATTGACATTCACAAGGCCACATTTGGAGTACTGTGTACAATTCTGGTTACCCTGCTATAGGAAAGACGTCTTTAAACTGGAAAGGGTGCAAAAAAGATCAAGAGGAATGTTACCAAGACTGGAAGGTTTGAGTTACATTAAGAAGCTTGATAAGCTGGGATTTTTTTTTCCCTGGAGCTTAGGAGGCTGAGGGGCAACCTTACTGAGGTTTATAAAATCATGAGGGGCATAGATAATGTGACTAGCAAAGGTCTTTGCCCAGTGTAGGCAAGTCCAAAACTAGAGGGCATAGAGTCATAGAGAGGTACAGCAAAGAAACATATCCTTCGGTCCAACTCATCCATACCAACCAGATATCCTAAATTAATCTAGCCCCATTTGCCAGCACTTGACCCATAACCCTCTAAACCCTTCCTATTCATGCATCCATCCAGATGCCTTTTAAATGTTGTAATTGTACCAGCCTCCATCACTTCCTCTGGCAGCACATTCCACATACACACACACACACACACACACACACCCTTTGCGTGAAAATGTTGCCCATTGGGTCCCTTTTAAATCTTTTCCCTCTCACTCTAAACCTATGTCCTCCAGTTCTGGACACCCCCAACCCAGGGAAAAGACCTTGTCTATTTACTCCATCCATGCCCCTCATGATTTTATGAACCTCTATAATATCATCTCTCAGCCTCCAACGTTCCAGGCAAAACAGCCCTGGCCTATTCAGCCTCTCCCTATCGCTCAAATCATCCACTGGCAAAGTTAAAAGGGACCCGAGGGGCAAATTCTTCACAGAAGATGGTGCATATATGGAAAGAGCTGACAGAGAAAGGGATTGAGGTGGGTACAATTACAACATTTAAAAGACATTTGGATAGGTACATGGATATGAAATGTTTAGAGGGGCATTTACCAGGCAAATGGGACTGGTTCAGTTTAGGAAACATGGACAGCATGGACGAGTTGGGTCAAAGGGCCTGTTTCCATGCTGTATACCACCCTGACTCTATGACTCCCTGATTTTCAAAGCAGGGATGCAATGTTGAACAATAAATGACACTGGCTAGCCACAGCTGGTGTTTTGTTCAGAATTCTGGTCACTATGAAACAGAAAAGACTATTTACTGTGAACAGAGTACAGAGATAATTTACATGAATGTTACCAAGGTTTGAAAATTGCAAGTACGAGGAAAGATTGGTTAGATTAGGTTATTTTTCTTAGAATACAGGATTGTGAAGGTGACTTCACTGAAGTGAACAGAATAGTGAAGGGCTTAGATAAAGTGCAGAGGGAAATCTTCCTTAGCAGAGAGGTCAATTATAAGGGGGTGCAGATTTAAGATGATTGGTAGAAACATAAGACGACATGATGAAAAACATTTTACTGGAAGGGTGGAAGTGCCTGGAGCTCACTGCCCAGTTAATGGTTGAGGTCAAAACTCTCAACCCATTTAAAAGGAACCTGGATCTGCACATGAAGCACTGTAACTTGCAAGGTTATGGAACAGATGCTCATAAATGGAATTAGAATGGGTGACTATTTAGTGAGTGCAGATGTGATAAGATGAATGACCTCTTTCTTTTCTGTCAATTTTCTCTGATATTATGAACATCACTATGTATTAAATGGCTGTGGGGCAGTCAGCTTTTTGATGGGCTTGTAGGGGTGGGGGAATAGATCACTCCATAGTATCCAGTCTCCCACTCCGGCAGCACCGCCCTCCTAACCTGCAATCTTCTTCCTGACCTCTCCGCCCCCACCCCACTCCTGCAGCACCGCCCTCCTAACCTGCAATCTTCTTCCTGACCTCTCCACCCCCACCCCACTCCGGCAGCACCGCCCTCCTAACCTGCAATCTTCTTCCTGACCTCTCCACCCCCACCCCACTCCCACAGCACCGTCCTCCTAACCTGCAATCTTCTTCCTGACCTCTCCACCCCCACCCCACTCCCACAGCACCGCCCTCCTAACCTGCAATCTTCTTCCTGACCTCTCCACCCCCACCCCACTCCCACAGCACCGTCCTCCTAACCTGCAATTTTCTTCCTGACCTCTCTGCCCCCACCCCACTCCCACAGCACCGCCCTCCTAACCTGCAATCTTCTTCCTGACCTCTCCGCCCCCACCCCACTCCGGCAGCACCGCCCTCCTAACCTGCAATCTTCTTCCTGACCTCTCCACCCCCACCCCACTCCGGCAGCACCGCCCTCCTAACCTGCAATCTTCTTCCTGACCTCCCGCCCCCACCCCACTCCGGCCTATCACCCTCACCTTGACCTCCTTCCACCTATCACATCTCCATCGCCCCTCCCCCAAGTCCCTCCTCCCTACCTTTTATCTTAGCCTGACTGGCACACTCTCCTCATTCCTGATGAAGGGCTCTGGCCCGAAACGTCGAATTTCCTGTTCCTTGGATGCTGCCTAACCTGCTGTGCTTTAACCAGCAACACATTTTCAGCTCTGATTGCAAGGTGATCAAGATTGGGAATTAAATAATCCAAGGTACGCAACATTTCAAATAGACAAATTGAAATTCAAAAGCATTAACAGTAGTAAAGAATGACATGAGTACATCAATGAGAAATGTTCTTGGCTCAGAAAATTAGGAAGTAGAATTCGTGTGAGCAGAGATTAGAAATAGTAAGACCCAGAAAACATTGGTGAAAGTAGGTTTCAAAGAAGTCACAGAAGCCCGACAGTGTGGAAACAGGCCATTTGGCCGAACAAGTCCACACTACCCTTCCAAAGAGTAACCCAACTAGGCCCATTCCCCTCCCCTATTGTTCTACGTTTCCCCTGTTTAATGCACCTAACTGACACACCCCTGAATACTATGGACAATTTAGCGTGGTCAATTCACCTAACCTACACATTTTTGGACTGTGGGAGGAAACCGGAGCATCTGGAGGAAACCCACACAGACATGGGGAGAATGTGCAAACTTCACACAGTCGCCCAAGGCTGGAATTGAACCTGGTCCCTGGTGCTGTGAGGCAGCAGTGCTAACCACTGAGCCACCATGCCTCCCAAAAGTAGTTTTAAAGTACCAAACAGAAATTATACTACTGAACAGTACATTGATTAAAAAAATATTTGGAAGCTGTAACAAAGACAATAAAGTAATTCGCAGTGGAGGCCAAGGACTTTACTCTCCATGCAGACTGGCTTGTCAAATTATTGAATGTAGATTAGAAGATTAGTTTGTAGAATGTATTGCAGAATAAAATCATGAGGGGCATGGATAAGGTGAGTAGCCAAGGTCTTTTATCCAGGGTAGGGGTGTCCAAAAATAAAGGGCGTAGGTTGGAGTGAGAGGAGAAAGATTTAAAGGGACCTGAGGGGCAACTTTTTCAGACAGAGGATGATGTGTATATGGAATAAGCAGCCAGAGGAGGTTGCAGAGGTGAACAATACATTTTGAAACCAACTAGAAAAGTAATTTTAGATCCAATATTTTGGAATGAGGCATGGTTAATTAATAGTCTCATGGTAAAAGATCCACTGGGGAAGTGTTCATAAGATAATTAAATTCCATATTAAGTTTAAAGCAACATTTTCGAATCACAAGCAGAATATGCAATTTAATCATAACCATTTACTGAGGCATGAGGAATGAGTTGGCTAACTGGTCATGCAATTAGACTAAGAGATATTGTAAGAACTAAACAGTGGGAAGTATTTCAAGAAATAATTCAAGATGTTCAACAAAAACACCTTCCAATAAAACAAAAAAAAAGGACTCAATGGACTAAGAATCGAAATGAGATAGCTATAGATATAGAGGAAATGCTGGCCATGAGTTTCCAGAACTTCCTAGAATCTAGAATGATGTGAACAGGTAGGAATTTAGCAAACATAGCAACCCTTATTTAAGAAAACAGAGAGCGAGAACACAGAGGTTAGTTGTTGGGAAAATGCTGGATTCTATTTTAAGAAATTCTGAACAATACAGATTGAAAATTACAATATGATCGAAGTAAACAAGTTTACATGAAAAGGGAATGGTGTTCTACAAATTTAGTAGAGTTTTTGACCATGTAATAATTAGGGCAGAGGAAGGGGAACTGTGAATGTAGAATACTTGAAATGCAGATTTTGAAATGGCATTCTCTAAAGTGCCTAAAAATTACAAGATAAAGATGCATGGAGTTTGAAATAATATATTAACCCAGAAAGATAATTATTTAGGTGTTACAACACACAGAGGAGATAGTCCAGAGATGGTTCACCGGGATGATACCAGGTATTAAGCGACTACTTATGGGAAGAGGTTGAGTAGGTTGTGCTTGCATTCATTGGAAAAGAGAAGACTATGTGTAGATGCAGAAAGGTTCTTTGCTCTTGTTGGAGAGTTTAGGGCCTGAGGGTGTAATCTCATATAAAGGACTTCTCACTTATTTATCAGAGAGGCAGAAAGGTGTAGAGGGCTTATGTTGCTAAGTGCATTCCAGGCTTAGATTGATGTTATGTTAATCAGTGAGAGAATCAAGGGGTATGGAGAAGGGGCAGGAAAATGGAGTTAAGGCTGATTAGATCAGCCATGATTTCATTGAATAACAAAGCAAACCTGATGGGCTGAATGGTCCATTTCTTCATTAGTTCATAAGTTCATCAAGTATAGGAGCAGAATTAGGCCACTAGGCCAATCGAGTATGCTCCATCACTCGGCCATGGTTAATATGGTCCTCACCCCCATTTTCTCTCCATATCCCTTCAACTCATTACCAATAAAAAAAATCTGTCTAACTCCTCCTTAAATTTATTTACTGTCCCAGCATCCACCGCACTTTGGTGTAGCAAATTCCAAAGATTCACAACCCTTAGGGAGAAGTAGTTTCTCCTTAACTCTGTTTTAAATTTGCTACCCATTAAACCCAAAATTATGACCTCTCATTCTAGACTGCCCCACAAGAGGAAGCATACCCTCTACATCTATTTCATTCACACCTTTTATTATTTTGAATACCTCAAATGCATCTCCTCCCATTCTTCTAAATTCCAGACAGTGTGGGCCTACACTGTTCAATGTCCCTTCGTACGACAAACCCCTCATCTCTGGGATCAATCTCGTGAACCTCCTCTGAACTGCCTCCAATGCCACCACATCTTTCCTCAAATAAGGGAACCAAAATGGTGCACATTTCCATTGCGGTCTAACCAACGCCTTGTATAATTGCTATAGTACTTCCTTACCTTTATATTATATTCCTTAATCTATAAAAGCCATCATTCCATTCAATTTCTGGACTTGCTGCTGTATCTGCATGGTAGTTTTCTGTGACTCATGAATGAGTATACCTAGATCCATTTGCATTGGAGCACACCAAAGTCTCTCCCCATTAAGATAATAGGTCACCTTCCCATTTTTTTCAACCCAAATGCATGACCTTGCACTCATCCACATTAAACTCCATGTGCCACATTTTAGCCCACTCTCCTAATCTATCTATATCCATTTGTAAGGTTCTTATTTTCTCATTGCAATTTACGGTCCTGCATATTTTACTGTTGTCGGCAATTTTGGCTATAGTGTCTTCTATCCCTGCATCCAAGTTGTTAATGTAGATTGTAAATAGCTGGGATCCAAGGACCAAGCCCTGTGGCACCCCACTAGATACATCTTGCTATCCAAAAACAAACTTATCCTGACTCTGTCTTCTGACCATCAGCCAGTCATCTGTCTAGGCTATTAAATTACCCCTAATCCCATATGATCCAACCTAGTGAATTAACATTTAGTGTGGCATCTTATCAAATGCCAACTGGAGGTCCAGATAAATTACATCTGCAGCACCCCCATCGTTCGCTTCACTTTTACATCTTTGAAGAACTCCAGCAAATTAGTTAAACATGATTTGTCCTTCATAGAACCCTGCTGATTCTGATGGATAGCGTTTTGGCTTTCCAAATGTTCTGATATTACTTCCTTGATAACTGATTTTAACACTTTCTTAACAACAGATGTTAAACTAACTGGTCTGTAACTTCCCACATTTTGTTTCCTTCCCTCTTTGAATAAGGGCATTAAATTAGCCATTTTCCAATCCACTGGAACCTTTCCCATGTCCAGGGAATTTTGGAATACTGTAACTTTTGGATCTACTATCTCCACCACCACTTCCTTTTAAAACCAAGAATGTAGGCCATCAGGCCTGGGGTGTTGTCTGTCCACAATCCTGATAGTTTGATGAGTACCTTTTCTCTATTGATGGGATTGTTCTAAGTTCTACCTTATCTATTGTCTCTGACTTAACCGGTTCCAGTAGGAATGGTGCTACTGTCCTCTATCTTGAAAACTGAGACAAAGTATTGATTTTGCATCCTTGCCATATTCGTGTTCTCCACTACTAACTGTCCGGTTTCTTTTTCCAAGGGACCAACATCCACCTTAGTGACTCTCTTTCCTTTTATATACCCATAGCTTTTGCTATCCTTTTTGGTATCTTGTGCTAGTTTTCTTTCATAATTTACCTTTGGTCTTTTAATTTTTTTTATTATCCTTTTGTTTATGTTTGAACATTTTCCAATCACTGGTCTTTGTAATATGGTATACCTTAGTTTTTGACCTTATGTTTCCTTGTTTAGCTATGGATTTTTTTTTAACTGCCTTGTCATCTTCTTTTCTCACTGGGATATATTTTAGTTGTGAGGAACTGAGTACTTCCTCTGCCAGTACTCATCTGTTGTCTTACCATTTCTGCTTCCTGCCCAATCTACGTGGGCCAAATGTGTCCTCATGCCTATTTAGTTTCCTTTGTTTAATTCCAAAATACTACTCTGGGACTCTACTTTCTCACTCCCAAACTGAATTTGGATTCTATTGTACTGCAATCACTACTTCATAGAGGATCCTTAGCTATGATGTCATCAATTAATTTCTCCTCATTCCACAATACCAAATCCAGAGTAGTCTGCTCTCTGGGTGTTTCTTGGAGCAGTACGTTGTGGAACTAATCTCTAACACATTCAATGAACTCTGTCTCCAGGCAATTTGATTCTTCCATCTATGTGCATGTTAAAATCACCCATGATTATTGCAGTACCTTCCTTGCAAGCCTTTAATATTTCCTGGGTTTATACTGTGCCCCACTGTAGAACAACTGTTTGGGGACCTATAGATTACTCCTAACAAG